>NW_022991693.1:45000-105000 GCF_902827175.1 Gymnodraco acuticeps
ACTAGATGTGGTTTATGGTCATTAATAAACCAGAATAACAAGGCCTTCATATATTCCACTAAAATGGAGTAACGTCGAAATGAATACGAGATCAGCACATTTCTTTTAGGGTTATTGGGTTCGTTGTGGAGATAAATAATCCAACAGAAAAAGATCGCATGAAAGACATGTTTCTCTAAAAGTTGGATTCAAATATGTTTCGCGTTTCTGTTGTTTTAGATCTTTTGTGTGGTCTGATTCAGCCTGACTTTCCTCTCCAAAACAACAGAAACGATTAGTCCTGCTGCTCCAAATCAGCTCTGCTTTCTGGGCAAAAACTCCCTCTTTCCATTAATGCTATCCATCCTGCAGGATCAGGGTTCTTCACCACAGCGATGTGCTGCTGCACGGAGTAAAGCTGACGGTAGCGATGCACACGAGGATACATGTGCGCAAAGTAATAACATATAAAGCTGTAATGTAGCTCTCTATAACGGGATTTAAATACGCTGCAGTGAATGCATTACGCGGACTGGGATAAGGTGGTTATTTAATTTAATGCAAGAGCCACTACACACGTTAAAGAGGACTCAAGGAAAGCATTCTAATATTCGCTGTGATCGCTTAATGCTAAATAGAAAATGAGGAAACGTAAGGACCTTTGACCTTCATCCCTCACTTTAATAGCCTATACAAATCTCATTACAATATGATCACCATCACAAGCTGGGTAATATTAAAATGTCAGTTTAAACAACATGCATCTTTCATGATTCGTTATAATTGACGAAGTTATTAGATTTAAAAAATAACGATCGTTCTGTTTCCTTTTAGCGTTAATGGTTATTATTTATCAACACTTCCTTCAGATTTAAATGACAAACTTCCTTTCTACCTTTCGTTAAATAGTGTACACACATGTCCCGTTTTATCGTCACACACTTTAAAACGAATGTATTTGAATTGAAATTGCCTGAAGACGTTGAACGCATCAACCGATTTCTGCTTTGGTTACGAGATGCATCAATGTTATAAAAGCCCAATTGTTTTTTTGCTACACATTCACTGCTTTCTTTCTCAAATATAGCAAAACAATGGCAGATATTGTGACCAACTCCACCAGAACACAATATATTTAGTGTTAAACCCCCGTAAAGCCGGAACAGCGATCTTCGTAAACACTTGATAATAAGCTGTCTGTGATCATATATGTGATCAAATCTCTACAATAAAATGTCTCTTGTATTTCGGAATAGATATTGTAGACTGAGGCCGTATTGGTTTGTAGCCTTTTTAAAAGTGTTAGGAATATAATATGTGTGTCTAATAGCCTATTACCGTAAATGACTGATAAATAATAACACAGGTGCTGTTTTTGAGCCATGTTGTTCTTTTCTTCTGCAAAACTCACATTTTAATTCATGAAATAAACAAACGGGGTTTACTTAAATCCTCCACAATGAGTTACTTTACATTAATGTGCGGACCAAGAGGGAGGTCATCGTTGTTATTGTTTGCATCAAACAAATGTGCACGAGCCATAGATGCTTATTATAACATGCATTACAATCACACATTCAATTGCATTGGACATCAGCCCATTTTTCGAGCTTGGTTATTTTACAAGCAGTTTATAAATAGCATGTAACACATATGAGACATTATCCCAATACTTTAATATTTCTGTGCGTAAACACGTCTCTGTGTGCACGTTGAGTGTGTGTGTTCTGATTGGGTGAGTTAAAGCCACGCTAAGAAGCCATATACACAACAAATACCTATTGTAAGCTCATTTTAATATCAATAAAAGTTAAACATCATTGTGGAGGAAGCCGAAGTGCCCCAGACAAAGTTCCCAGGCCTAACATCCCATAATGTACATGAATATGTCTGTGCGTAAATACGTCTTTGTTCGAGTGTGTGGAGTACTGGAAATGATTAAGGCGGTGTTTTTGTAATGGTTTAATGGCTTGTTTGGATATTTGAATCTACAAAATCATCTTTATTTTGTTTTTTATATTTTATAAATTGGCTCTTTTTGTTTGTAAAATTATCGGTTCTGAAATGCACATAATGAGTACTTTTACTTTTGGTACTTTAAGTATATTTTGATGCCAATACTTTTGTACTTTTACTTGAGTAACATTGTGAATGCAGGTATTTTACTGTTACAGTAAACTACACTCTCGTACTTCTACTTTAGTACAAGATCTGAGTATACTTTTTCCACCTCTGGCATAATTACGCACACATACGCCAAATAAAATATCGATGTACCCATTTTAAGTTAATTTTCACTCCAATAACAGTTTAACAACACCGTGGAGGAAGCCTCGGTGACCCAGACAAAGTTCCCCAGCCCTCACGCACCCCCGGCGGTGTGATTCGGGTACTATGAGCGCCTTACCAGATGAGGGCCGATCCGAGTAGCGCGTGCAGTAAACCCACGCGGGCCACAGCAACCCCTGGCTGTCTTTCGTCTTGGCCGGAGAGCCTCCATTGCTGTCTGCGTACCGTCCGGTGCCAGTGCCGGTGCCCGCCGCTTCGCCCTGCTTATTGGACTGCTTGGACGAGGGCGAGGAGGAAGGGGATGAAGAGGAAGGTGACGAAGAGGAGGTGCTGTCGCTGCTAGAGTCCAGGCAGAGGCTCCCGGTGTGCGGCCTCGCTGTCAGCGGGTTCACGTTTTCCCGTCCCGGCGTCTGGCTCCGGTAGCTCGGCTCCTTCCTGCAGCCGAAGTCCGGTCTCAGGATGTTGTCTATGAAAAAGTTCGTGGTTCTGTGGTTCTGTTGTGCAGCTTGGTGCGGTAAAATCACGGGAGGGGAGGGGAGGTTCGGCGACAGGGACATGCTCTCCTCCTCGGTGGAGTCCCGGCTGCTGCTGCCGGGCTCCTTCTGCTCCTCCATGCCTGGTGACGGGGAGAAATCTCGGCTTCAAAAACGCCAAACTCCACTTGTTGCGCCCGCCCCCCCTTCCGTATCCAATTTAGACGCGCTGCATGAAGCCTCTAGAATAAAACACCTGTGTTATATTTCACCTACAAAAACATGTCTCCTAAAAAGCCTTCCGAGCGAAAGGAGCAGCTCCACGTTAGAACCAGTCCGGTGTCCGGTGCTGCGTAATATCAGTGTGTGCGCTTCCCAAACTCTCCTGAATCCGTTATCTCCCACTCGAGTGTTTTTTCCTTTCTCTTACACCCAGACGGAAGCACATGTGTGCAGAGGACCAATCAGGAGCCAGGATCGTCCCTGTCACTATTAAGGAGGGCCAATTAGATTATAGTTCGGTCAGCGTACACATACTGTAAAGGCCATATAGAAAACAAAACCAACATCCAGCATTATACATGTCACACAGGACGACATTAGGAGGTTTTTATTCTTAAATCATGTGTTTTTAAAAAGTATTTTCACACATAGGTGGAAGAAGTACGGAATACTTCAGTGTGATACTCGGATACAAAGTCCTGCATTCATAATAAGTAAAAACGTATTAGCATTAAGAGGACTTTAAGTACCAAAAGTAAAAGTACTCGTTATGCGAAATAGTAATTTTAAGCACCAGATATGTTTAAATGATCTTATGTTGAATGGAGATGAATTGATAACAATATTATATCATCAAAATTAATGATGATTACAATGTTTGGTTTAGGCTAACTTACCCCCTTGTTAATTGTTTTTTATAGGTATATCTTTCTTAAACAGGGCCGTTTATTACATTACATTAAGCTGTCGTTTCTCTACAAGTGCAATAAACCATGAAGATTCAAACTCAAAACAGAAATAAAAATGCAGGTGTAATCGCTTCAAACAAGCCAAACCTCTAAAGAGCTGGTGCATTAATTTCTAAGGAGCTAAACCCTTTCATATTTATTTTTGTGTTAGGTCTAATGGCCAAGATGCAGGAGAAACAGCGTAATTAGCGTAAAATATCACTAAACTAAGGTAAATATTTGCAAAATGCGAAGCTTTTTAGTTAAATATAATACTCTATTAATAATGTGCTCTATTCGTATTGAAGCTAAAAGTCTCTAAAAAGGTATATTTGGTCATTTTCGCTCGTAGTTTTTTTTCACTTTCTCACATAAATGACCTGTTTCTCTCGTCTCTACCGTGGGACGAATTTACGCCATATTTATTATTTAAACACCACATGTTAGACAACCGAGCTTTTGGCAGAAGAACAAAACTATAGGCCTATTCTTTTTTTTTAGTATCCACTATTTGAAAAAGGGACGTTTTTAGAAACACAATGAAGTGTGGAAAGCGATTGTAGTTTTCTAAAATCGCCCCAATAAGACTACAATTGCCAGCAGGCTTTAATTGGCGATTTTAAATAATAATATGAATAATGAGTGGGGACGTGTTGATGTGTAACACAGTGAAATCTTTATCCCATGCACTGCAGGCTGAAGTGGGACGCCATGGCTACTTAATTAAATTCCAATTAGGACAGTATCACTGCGCTGTTTATCCGCAGCGCATTGTGGGTAAATGAGCTCTCAGTCTGCTCTTATCTGGCCCGCAAAGAGAGGCTCGTGCAGAAGATAATTTATAGCTTTTAATTAGTCTTCATGCCTGAATACAAGCCGAGTCAAAAGCCTGTCACCGGCCCCTGGCAGGGCCCTTAATCAAAGTGAAGCAGGGGCCACGTAATTTCCAAGGTGCTGATAAAGCTTGTTGAATAATAGCGAGGGCCCTCCGAGACACCATTTACAGAAATGGCTTTATTGACGGCTTAACGTCGGTAATTCATTTCGCCTTTCATGTACCGGGAGCCGGATTTGTCGCCGTAATGGGATGATAAATGACGGATCCAGCCCGGTGTATTGAGTAGCCTATATACTGCCACACACACACACACACACACACACACACACACACACACACACACACACACACACACACACACACACACACACACACACACACACACTCTTGTTGAAAAGCTGTCTGAAGTAAAGGCACATGTGCTTTTATAAGAAGAAAGTAATTTTTCAACGTGTTTAGACGTAGTTGTTCGCTTAAAGGATTAGATGCCAAATCCAAATTCCAAAGTAAATCTGTGTTTACAGACAACTGCTCAACATTTAATGTATTATATTTATCTTTTGTTTTCATGACCTTTAAAAGTATAGCTTGACATGTAATGTAGGTTTTTGAAACAGTCTTGTAAACTATTTTGCTTGAAGTTAATGTTTTTCATTAAAGAAAGGCATTGAGTTTGATATTTAAAATCCAAAATATCAGGTATAGTCTTTTTAAATCCTAGAGCAGGTATAAGAACATGCTGTAGACAGACTTTTTAATTACTTAGTGGGTCTAATTCAATTCTAACGTCCTGTTAAACATATTGAAACTGAACCAGTAGCTTTTTTTAATCGTGCAAAATTGAATCAAATATTTGTCCTTCCATACTAACAGAATAAATGATCAATAAAGTCTGCATTTATAGTTCACAATGGTTATCTGCACACATATGAACATGAAGATTCTCATCTTCAATTCTAATTCTCTTATTGGCTCAACTCAACAGTGCTTCTGTCTTTTCCTGTGAATGTGATCTTGTTTGTGCTAAAAAAACAACTTTTGTTCACATTGTCAGATAGTGTTTCAGATGAGAGAATAAGGTGTGAGGAAAATGGGAAACATCTCAAAGCGCTGCGGCTGCTTGCTTGTGCTGCCACCTAGTGGAGGAAGATGGGAATAGGGTTTTTTTCGGTACTTGAGAATATATTTTTTTAAGAGGTTTTTCAGCCAGTGCGTGATGTACATTTTCTAGAAACTTGCTTTATCATCATTTGGCAGGTGGGATTATTGCCTGGTTTTGCATGCACACAACTTTTAATGTGTTTGTTTCCATAAATACGCATAAATAATGAAAGTCGTGCACAGAGGCTTGATTCTCACCCGTCACCTATTCATTTTGGGGGGGAAACTTGCATTGGATGAGATGATGAATGCAGATAAAGTCTATTTACGGGTTTTTTTCTGGTGTGTGTGATCCTTGTGGTTCACATCTGGAAAGAGAGTAAAAAGCAAACGTAAAGTTTTGGTGACATCTAGTGACTGTGATGTGTAGGTGGTCAAAGCATTATTGACATATTTCTGTTCAGGGATACTCACCTGGCTTTGCATGTGGGACAAAAAGACAGTCGGCCAGGGTCCACTTAATAAACACACATTAACAACAATGACCAGATGAACATGAACTGCTCCTACCTGGGGCTGAATGAGTTGCATATTAAATGTGAAATACACATTTATATATTCAGAATCTTCTTCATCTTAGCAGCTTCGCCTCTCTTCAGGAAATCTAGGATTTGAGGGCTTTGGAGGATTTCCATGGCTTTTTATAAACATTCTCTACAAGTGTTTTTCAATCCTTGTTCATGCATATAGTATCTACATTAAAAGTGTAAAGAAGACATTGTGAATGAAATGTTAATATCATATATTCCCAATATGCATACACACAACCAAAGACATTACATATCAATATTAATTTAGCGGAAACATAAATGTGTTTTAGATCATTTTAATACGTTTTCCAATTAGATCACATGTGTTAAACTCAAGGCCCGGGGACCAAATCAGGCCCGTGGTGGATTTCATTTCGGCCCGCAGGATAATTCGTAATTACTATTAGATCTGGCCCGCCGGTAAATTGCACGCACACCTTCACTCAAACCTCAGCTCAGAGCCTGAGCCCAAACATTGATGAACTTGCGCCCAAGATGAGATGCCAAGTATCTGCTTGAACTAGCATCACAGAGCAGTACACTGAGTTTACATGGATGTTTCCTTCTGCACTTTTTCTCTCACGACAACAGGACATATAGTAATAGTTTTTTTGAAGCTGCTGTTGGCCTGTGGAGAAATGTAATCATAAGAAATGACTCTGCAGATAGAGCCATAAGAAATGAATGCAGCTGATTATTTAACGTTGTTTTTATTGGCAATAATTGAAGCTTTGTTAGTTCCAGGTTTAATATGTGCAATAAGTTCATTTCAATAAGTTTTGCAATAAACATTGAACCAGTCCGGCCCTCGACTAGTACCGATCTTTTTATTTTGGCCCACTGTGTATTTGAGTTTGACCCCCCTGAATTAGATCAACAATTAATTAATTGCAATACTGAGCTTGTCCACTAGGTGTCACACTACCACTGGAAAAAATAAGCTGTTGGTTAAAAAGTGTTAAAGTTAAATGGTCAACAATGTATAAATCCTCTTTTTTACAGCATTAAACTTTTTTAGACAAGGAAACTTAATTTGTTCAAGAAAACACAATAAAACCCCAAAATATGATACACATTTTTTTTTCATAAATTAGAGACAACCCATTTTTTACAATTATTTTGGTCACTTTTTACACATGACATGTTTTGAATGTATGTGTCTCTCCTTTACTTGATTTCCTTCTTAACTGGAGTAACTGTCACAAAGCCTAATTTTACTTGGGATAATATCTAACTGTATTTAATGGACATTTTATTTGCGAAACAAAAGTTAGAGGTACGAGAAACAAGGATGAATTTTCAATTTTGCGACACTTAACCCCATTATTTCCTGCCATAGGATTAAAATGCCAGCAATGTACAGACGAGATGTTTGCATACTAAACGATGATTATCATTATCTCCCCTTCTCTCCCCCTTTCTCTCTCCCCAGTAATAATACATGAAGGGCTCCTCTCCCTCATCCATTAATCAGGAGGGAGACTGAGGTAAAGGAGGGCTGATCTTTGGCCCTCACACACACACACACACACACACACACACACACACACACACACACACACACACACACACACACACACACACACACACACACTCACCTATCATTAATAATTGAGGGGATATTAATGCAGATAAATAATTAAGCTTTGGGGGTTCTCTTCAGAGTCCTAATGAGGAGAGGGGACAGATTGCTCCACAGTTTTATTACATCGTGCTGAGAAGTTAGTGAAAGCTTAAGGTGATGATGAATGAGCGCCATTTAGTAATTGGCAAATTAAATCGATGCAGACACTTTGCCTTCGCCTGTGTTAACACAATTAACCGTCCTGCTTAAAGCAGAAATGGAGACGATGTGTTTTCAGGGATGGACATGTTTGGAAGTTGAAGTGATTTGATGATAAAGCCTTATGATTTAAAAGATCCTCTGATTGGTTGATTAATGAGGATGTTGTTTTTTAAGTTATTCTGTTAAAATCCATCTCTATCCATTGGTCTATTCGGCACATACTCTGTTGCTTTTCCTGCGTTTCTTTGCCTCTGAAAGAGATATTTGAAAGTTTTTTCCTCCTCTGAATCAACAGTTTTAAGGACAGAAGGTCGTATGCTGTACAGATTGTTAACCCTCTTGTTGTCTTCGGGTCAAATCTGACCGATTTACTACTTTCATCAATCATAACATTTTTGTTTTACATTCGATTGCATTAAGACTTTATTATGATATCCTTCACAGTAGACATTTGAACATATACAATTGCTGATCACCACTTTCATTGAATTTTGGATGATTTAGTCAACTTTGTAACACCATGGTGTTCCCGGTCAAAATGACCACCATGAAGAAAAGGAATTAGTAACCATCCGGATCACTCACACACACACACACACACACACACACACACACACACACACACACACACACACACACACACACACACACACACACACACACACACACACACACACACACACACACACACACACACACACACACACACACACACACACACACACACACACATACCATGTATACATCACTTCAGGCGACATTACATTGACTTACATGCATTTCCTGGAGACTTATCCTAACCTTAACCATAACCAACACATGCCTAACCCTAACCCTAATCCTTACCCTTACCCTTAACCTTACCCTAACCCTAATCCTAACCAAGTCTTCACCCTAAAATGAATGATTCCCCTCATGGGGACCTCCAATTTGTCCCCATAAGGGAGGCGAGTCCCCACACGTGACTGTGTAAACATATTTAGGTCCCCACATGTATAGTAATGCTAGACCACACACACACACACACAGAGAACAATTTGATACATTTCCCGCTCTTATGTGCCCCTCCCCCACATGAGTCACACCTGGCACACGCAATACATGTTCAGTGTCTATTCTTTGTATATTTACTGCAGTTTTTCATGTATACCAGTAGTCTGATACAATATGTACAGTTTGAAAGGGTGTTAAATGAAATGTGGTGATGATTAATGGTTTTTGTGTTAATGTAATAGCAGTTAAAACAGGACCGGTCAAATTTGACCGCAAACACCAAAGTAAGGGGGGGAACACGAAGACAATAGGAGGGTTAAGGGAGATTTGTTAAAGTACTGGTGAGATGAAGTACATAAGGGGGCTGCAATTTACAGAAACCTCCCCGTGGTGCAGCCTGGGAAACGCTGGTTGAATGAGATATACATCCAATAGGATATAATCTGATACTGCCAGTAGGCCAATCTCTATATACTTACCTACGCAATAGAACCTACCCCATCAGCTGTGGCCTGTGCCCGATACTGGCAGAACGACATCTGAGATGGCTACGGACTCGAAGAAGAAGGGGTCTCTCAATGAAACAAATAACAAAGTGTGGTGGTGTGTGAAGTAGCATGAGATCATGGGAGTTTGTCATTGCCATTTTGTATTGTTCAGGACGTTTTTGAGAGGTTTAAACATCCAGAAGTCTAGATCATTTCACTGAAGCATGCTCAAAGGGGAAATGCCGTCATTTCAGGAGACCAAATTGAACATTACATCTCATAGACATCGAGGAAAGACGACCTTCATGTTAGAAAATCAGGAATCTTTGCTTGCATGGTATGTGACATTTCTAAAAGTGTAGTTTACGTAGACCATGAACGTCACAGAGGCAACATCTCTGCTCATGTGTCTTCAAGAAAACAAGATTATTACGTAAATCTTCTTTTATTTTGAGTGTTTATGTGGCCCGTGTAATGGGACACATATAGACGTATTCAGCACTGCATGTATACGTGACTTCAGGGGTCTCAGTGTGTGTGTGAGTGTGTGTGTCCTCATCATCCATGCTGCCTGGGGCCACGCTAACCTTTCCCTGGACTCTCTGAGGATGGCTTCTCCTTCTCTCTCTCGTCTCCGGCCTGTCACTGTCGTCAGCCCGAAGAGATGTGAACGATATAGTCTTCCTCATTGGCTTTGTTACAATAAAAGCTCCTGCTCCAATGACTTATTTCCTTAACCTTTACTCCCTTATATTCAGACAAGACAGATTGCATGACACGGGATTAGGAAAACCTCCTCAGAGACACGTGATAAATTAATGATACCCGGGATAAGTCCTTGTCAGATTTGAAAGCAGACAGATGACGGACGTTTTTCAGTAATCTAAGGGAAATAAAGCCATCTGAATAAAATGCTATATATCGGTAACGGTGTATACGGCAGGCAGGAGAAATGTGTCATTTTTAAGCGACTACATTTCATGTTAACACCTCAAACCTGGATTTGTCAGCTATTGCTTAAAAGTCCATATAAGAGCTTTGGAAATACAATTAGTTTCTGTGTGAGGCGGATGGGGAACATTTAAATGCTCTTAAAAGTGATAGCTAAGGGAGGAGGAGGCAGGGCATGAATAATGACGATATAAATTTGAGAGAAAGAGGGGATGAGGAGACGGCAGCAGGCAGGGAGAGGTGGATGACGGGTGATGAGGTGTGTGTGTGTGTGTGTGATTGATCCTTTAGCCCCTCATTATGGCTCAGCCTGGAGAACAAGACAGCGATGAGTTTCTGACAGTTATTCCATTCTCCTGCCTGCCTGTAAATCATCTGCAACTTCCTCTATGTCTGGTTATTATAAGAGCAAAATGTCCTCACAAAGATATGTAAAAGGTAGATTAAATTGTAAGGGTATGTTTTATGATATAAGTATTATTCGTATAATAGTTTTTGTTTAAATTGATTTGTATTTCCTGCTGTTAGAGTTAGATTGGCACCACACTTTGATGATAATGAAACTAGAGCCAGGAGACGATTAGCTTAGCATAGCTTAGCTTAGCATAGCATAGGATGAAGCAGGATAACAGAGTTGGCTTTGTACTGACTAACTTTCAGTAGGAAAAGCCAAAGTGTTTCAAACTCTTCCTTGTAAACAAGAGAGTAAGTCATTCTCATTTGAAGTCATTTTGCATGACATTGAAATACAAAAGAATCACCAACAGATCATTTACAGTAAGATCTCACAGAGCTGCACCGCAGAGACTCTAACAAGATTCAACTTGAGTCACAATGACAAGGTTTAGTTTAAAGTATGACGTCATTCTGCAGTGCCTTTTATTATCTCACGTTACAGCAGACTTATCTTCAGAAAGGACAAATAATGAGAGCAAAGTTCAGGTCGGAGAAGGTTGCTCGCCTTGCATCAGGAGGACATATTATAAAATCAAATGATTCTCCATTAGGATTATTACAGGATGACTTGGATAGAAGATAGGCGTATTATGGATGCAGTTAATGCTTTCTCTCTTGGCTGTTTGCTCTAAACAATTATATCCCAGTTAAAATGTATAGTTTAGTTGAATTAAAACCAAACATGGGTGGTACAGAGGAAGAAGTCCACATTTGAAGTGAGAAGAACATGTTTTTATACGACTTTTATTCCAAATGAGGTATTTAAATTGTTATATTCGCAGCATGGTGCTCACATTGATGCTCAAATGACTCAAAGAAGAGCTTTAAATCAATGAAATTCACATTTTCTGCGACTGCAGCCTTAAAGCTACGTCTTTTCTGTGTGCAGCGTTTGACAGGAGATATGTCCATGAGCTTGGAAGCTTTTCATATTCTCATAGCATTATATTATTCCCCAAATAAGCTTTACCCTGAGTTTAAACCCCCAAAGGGTTTTTATTTCGGTTATTTTATTTACTTAGAAGATTTTTTGTTTATCCCCTCGTTGTTTGTTGCTGCCTTTTCTTTCCCTCTCTTCCTCAAATCTCTCCCTCGTTTGGCCGATTAAACCACAAAGAGATGTGATGTACAAAGTGCAGACTGACAGATGAAGTGAGTCAGCGTTTGGCTGTATCATTATCCAGAATATAAACCCTAACACTGAGGAAATATTCCACTGAAACAAACATATGAGAGTTTCTGTGTTTGCTGGGTGTTGTTTAGATCTGCTTCCTTTGAGACAAGGAGACACTGACCTGAGAACATGAACCATATACAGTGGGGCAAAAAAGTATTTAGTCAGCCACCAATTGTGGAAGTTCTCCCACTTAAAAAGATGAGAGAGGCCTGTAATTTTCATCCTAGGTACACTTCAACTATGAGAGACAGAATGGGGGGAAAGAATCCAGGAAATCACATTGTAGGATTTGTAATGAATTAATTGGTAAATTCCTCTGTAAAATAAGTATTTGGTCACCTACAAACAAACAAGATTTCTGGCTCTCACAGACCTGTAACTTCTTCTTTAAGAGCCTCCTCTGTCCTCCACTTGTTAACTGTATTAATGGCACCTGTTTGAACTCGTTATCAGTATAAAAGACACCTGTCCACAATCTCAAACAGTCACACTCCAAACTCCACTATGGCCAAGACCAAAGAGCTGTCAAAGGACACCAGAAACAAAATTGTAGACCTGCACCAGGCTGGGAAGACTGAATCTGCAATAGGTAAGCAGCTTGGTGTGAAGAAATCAACTGGGAGCAATTATTAGAAAATGGAAGACAAGACCACTGATGATCTCCCTCGATCTGGGGCTCCACGCAAGATCTCACCCCGTGGGGTCAAAATGATCACAAGAACGGTGAGCAAAGATCCCAGAACCACACGGGGGGACCGAGTCAATGACCTGCAGAGAGCTGGGACCAAAGTAACAAAGGATACCATCACTAACACACTACGCCGCCAGGGACTCAAATCCTGCAGTGCCAGACGTGTCCCCCTGCTTAAGCCAGTACATGTCCAGGCCCGTCTGAAGTTTGCTAGAGAGCATTTAGAATGATCCAGAAGAGGATTGGGAGAATGTCATATGGTCAGATGAAACCAAAATAGAACTTTTTGGTAAAAACTCAACTAGACGTGTTTGGAGGAGAAAGAATGCTGAGTTGCATCCAAAGAACACCTACTGTGAAACATGGGGGTGGAAACATCATGCTTTGGGGCTGTTTTCTGCAAAGGGACCAGGACGACTGATCCGTGTAAAGGAAAGAATGAATGGGGCCATGTATCGTGAGATTTTGAGTGACAACCTCCTTCCATCAGCAAGGGCATTGAAGATGAAACGTGGCTGGGTCTTTCAGCATGACAATAATCCCAAACACACCACCCGGGCAACGAAGGAGTGGCTTCGTAAGAAGCATTTCAAGGTCCTGGAGTGGCCTAGCCAGTCTCCAGATCTCAACCCCATAGAAAATCTTTGGAGGGAGTTGAAAGTCTGTGTTGCCCAGCGACAGCCCCAACACATCACTGCTCTAGAGGAGATCTGCATGGAGGAATGGGCCAACATACCAGCAACAGTGTGTGAAAACCTTGTGAAGACTTACAGAAAACGTTTGACCTCTGTCATTGCCAACAAAGGGTATATAACAAAGTATTGAGATTAACTTTTGTTATTGACCAAATACTTATTTTCCGCCATAATTTGCAAATAAATTCTTTAAAAATCAGACAATGTGATTTTCTGGATTTTTTTTCTTCTCATTTTATCTCTCATAGTTGAGGTATACCTAGGATGAACATTACAGACCTCTCTCATCTTTTTAAGTGGGAGAACTTGGTGGTATGCTTCCTTTGAGACAAGGAGACACTGACCTGAGAACATGAACCATATATATATATATATATATATATATATATTTTGAAGATGTATACTATTGAAGAGGTTGAAGATGAGCATAATGGGGCCCCTTTAAGATTGATCAGTGCTTTTGAATGTAAGAGGAAAAGTTTGACACAGAGCAAACAGAAAAATGCCTTTATTTCCGTACAGACCTTAAAAACTCTGCATTCCTTGAACAAATGAGCACATACTGTTTAATCTCCAGACAGCCATTGTTCCTCTGTTCACATCTTTAATGCAGCGGCTCTTCACTTTTGCCGCCTTTCTCTTGCTCTCCCAGCTGTGTGGTTTGCAGCACAGCAGCTTGAACAAGCAAACAAAAGAGGGAGATAAGCAGAAGGTTTTTGAGGTGTCACATTCGGCTTTCACCCTCTCTCTGCCGGTCCCTTCGGATGTCCCTCTTTTATATTTCGCTCATGCCGCGCTGGCATTTGCATCTCAGACATGAGTGTTAGTGATGGATCAATCATCGCAGGAGGAAGAATGAGAAGAGGTTTTAAAAATGTCCCGATGATTGGCTGCCTGAGCGGAGAGCTCGCCTAACACCGTTTTTCATGTCGATTTAATCAGGAGCTTTCTGAAATAAATGATGTCAGGCTGCTCTTAACTGTGGGATACCGTGTTTTGGTATTATAACATTACATTTTTAAGGTTTAAATAATGAAAGCATTGTTTACTTTAAGGATATTTGCATGAAAACACACTTAAAACCTGTCTTTGGCCACCTGCTATCATTACTCCTGTTGCATTCAACTGAACACAATACGTGTGTGTGTGTGTGTGTGTGTGTGTGTGTGTGTGTGTGTGTGTGTGTGTATGTGTGTGTGTGTGTCCCACTTATCCCATCCATCAGAGAATTTCACTACTCCGTCTGTCAGTCAGCAATAACTCACTGTCACCCAGACGAGGGGGATGCATGATCATCTATCGTGTCCTTAAGTGTGTGTGTGTGTGTGTGGGTGTGTGTGTTTGTGTGTGAGCCGGTGACACACACACTGTTGATGTCTCAGTTGGTGTCAGCAGCTCCACTTTTCATCCTAAATGTGTCTGCAGTCAGGGCTTTATGCTTTGATCTCTGAACAGTCTAAAGGCCTCTGCACAGAAACATCCTCGCTGCAGCTCACATTTCTAAACCTACAGACACTTTTCTTGATCACTTCCTGGGTTTTTAACCTTTTCTCCTCGTAGTAAACATACTATTCAAATCACTCAGTTTATTAAACAATTTTCTAATTGCCATAAGACATAATTAAACCTTATATTACGTGTCCAAATCAAATGCTAATAGATGGCTAAATCTACGCTATACTAAGTGTCACATTGTCGTCATGATAGCTTTGAAATGTCCATATATTATAGAGATGAGAGAAACCAAAGCAAAACCAAATTATTAATCTAGTGTTCATGCTTTTTGTCTATTGCACACGTACCCTTTTCGTCAAAAAACAACGGGTCCAAACGTGATTTAGTTTTCTTGGAGCAGCTCAGATTAACTCGGTCCCTCTGAGGAGGAGAGAGCAGGAAACAAGCCAACACCTTAATAGATGTTTATCTAACCAGACATGCTAATATTTGTTTTCCACAATTTCCATTTAAATCGACAGTGCTGGTGTGTAAACAGCTGTTTAGTGTGTGTTCTTGAGGGGAAGGGTTGAAAAAATAAAGAATGAAGCGTACACAAAACAGCCATCATCTTAATGAAGGCTTACAGCCATATTTGGTGCAGCATTTGCAAATCTTAAAACAAGTTAATCAGAAGTGAAACACAGGAGCCGGCAGCCAGCAGCTTCCAGACATCGTCTTATATCTTAGAAGATCTGAAGAGACGCATAAAGAATATCCTTTACGTCTCATCTCACTGTCAGCGTACAGCCTGGTCTGCTTTGCCTCTGAGCCACCTCGCAGTCCTTCAGAATAAAAGCGTTAAAGTGACAGAAAATAACGGTTATAGCTGAGAGAGGTTTAAAAGGTTTCCACATTATTAAATTGAATCTTACACAACCTCTCCACGTAATGCTTTAGCCATAGTGCCACAACTTACTGTTATTTTCCTTAGCCATAAGTCTGGTAGTGGTTTTCTTGATTCATTTCGTTGTTATTTAGTCCACGAAATATCGAAAACAATTGTTTCTGAGTCAAGGTGGATAACTATTCTGACAGACCTAGCCCAAAACACACAGATAGGCATCGTTATTTATTTTTTTAAAGCAATTGCAGATAAATTATCTATTTATCGCTTAAAAAATCTAAATATTTGTTGATTGGCATTTGCAACACTTTGAAATGACAATACACAGAATTACATAAGACATTAAGAAAGAGATTTGCAGTGCGCAGCATCTGAGAGCAGAAGGGTGTCAGTGACTAAAAGAGTCTGCAAGCTACAGTACAGTGGAGCAAAGGACATTCAGAGAGGCACCTGAGAGCCAGAGAGCAGGGCACAGTGTGCACAGAGCAATGCAACACGACAGGCAGCCTGGGGAAGGGAACATGAAGAGACACATATCAGGCAGATCGCTCGCTGTTTTATATCTCTGGGGAAACGGCTGCAAAGACAACTTCTGCAACTGCAAGACAACACCCCTTAGGTCAGAGATTTGTACACAAAGCAAGTTTTGTCAAATCATATTTATTTGTATATATGACATCAAAATATAACCGAGTCAATATCAATTGCAAGACTTCCATTTGTGTCGTGGTTATTGGGACATTTAGTGAAACATTGAACTCAAAGCACCACGATTTTGCTTAAATTAAACTGGCCTCGATTTTCATTCCTTTGCATCTTATTGAATGCATTTTAAAGTGTGTTCCAGTGAACCAATCACACAACTTCTTTTAAAACAGCTTATCCAATTGAAGTGCATGAAACATTGCAAGAAGGATACCAGGAATGATGGCTGATGATATGCTTACATTAGAGCAGCAAATAAATAAGAATGAAGGAAATTCATGTGGCTGTAAGTTGGCGTGATTGAGTTACAGTACCATGCAGTAGTAAATCAGATATGATGCAATTAGTAAAAGGCCTGGTCACACCAAGTAGTGGCATATCAACACAAATATTTGGTGGTAGGATCTTGATTACTTGGTGAAACACTTTAGCTAATATGCTATCCTACTGGGTTACCATGTTCTCCTGTCCACCGGCATTTATTTTCAAACTAGCAGGCTAATCGCCTTTTCCACCAAAATCTCCACTTATTTGCAGGTTTTTTAAACAAGACACAACTAGTTTTGAAGTACTATATTTCTCCCCGATTACCAGTAGATAAGCATTCCTTCTGGTTGGATTTGATCCTGATTTGAATGTCATAATTGTCTGCAAACCACGTCTCTTATGTTAAACTGTTTATACTTCATCACAGCAGGTTAAATTAGTGCAGCTAATTGGCTAGCTTCCTTTAGTTTGCATTCGTTAGCTCTGTTCCCCTAAAGGTCAACAACGTAAATGTCTGTCACTACAAAGGTAACTACATTTGAACATTTTTGAAAAATATCCATGTATTTCCCCCACCAAAGAATCTACTTATCGTGATGTTTCTGGTCAAATGATTTGACATAAAATGTCATTTTTCATGCTGGTGTGACCCGGCCTTGACTCCACTCTTTGAAGAAATGCTGTCAAAATGATTTTTCTCTACATTTCAATGGATTTATTTTGCCGTCTGAGCCTGAAATAGTAGACACCATTAATACACCGAGTGAGCAGCTGGTGTGGCCTGTTCCCTTAAGCGTTGTTGAAATGTGTCAAAGGAACTTCTGATGGCTTCTCCGCTCAGAGCAAGTATGGGGTCACTTTAGGTCTGATACAAACTCTGACGACAGCTGAACTTAAATGAAACACATGTACAACAGGTCTCAGAACAGAACGTACAGATAATCCCATGTAGAGAAACACATTGGACCATATACTTTAATGAAAACAGTTCTCAGTGCTACTGTCCATGCTGTGCCGTCGGTGTTTAGTCGGGGTATAAGATGAAGCCGGAGAAGGTGCTGTACTTGTTGTTGTTCCCCCCGTGAGCTTTGCCTCCGTCCAGCTTGACGTAGATCTCGTCTCCAGAGTCCAGGTGCAGCACGGCGCTGTTGCTGGCGTAGTCGTAGTTCTGGTCTGCGTCCTGAGCGATGGCGCTGGCTCTGACCTGGGGAACAGAGGACAATACTTCCTGTAATAAGCAGTGGTTAATTAAAGGAGATGTATTCATTTAAGAATAACCCCCTGAGATGAACCGTCTCGTTTTCAAGGGGGTCCTAACATATGGTACAACCAACACACAGTAGCAAGAAAACAACCAACGTCACACAACCACAGGCAAGACTACCACAATCACAACACAACAATTAACGTACAAATTAAGATTAGTCATGTTACACACATTGTACCCCTCCATGTCTCAAATATTTGATGGTTGTAAATCAAACAATGTAAGATCATTGCATTTATTTAGAAACCTTCCACGTTTATATGCATTTTGGAAAAACGGTCCTTGTTTTACTTGTTTCCTTGAGGACCCTCACTACTGGCACAGAGTCTTTCTATGCTCAGAGGACTCTAACTAATATTCAAATATCTCTTTTGATAGACAATCAACTTAAGAAATCATATAGTCTACCAGCACCAAAACGACTGATTTGTCAATAGAAGGGGGCAACCCTAATAATATTTGAGCCAGATGCTTATCCTCAATGAATACTGATTATATTAAGACTTGTTTGTCACCCCTGTTCCAGCTGCTGTTAACATCTGGGAGGAAACACTCACAATCATCCAAACTCACAACAACAGAAATATCCCAGATGTTACTCAGTGAGTCGTGCAGTTATACAATCAGTGCAGACAAGAATAACACATACTATACTAATTTTGTGCGTAAAATGCACATTTTATGACTCGATTAAGCTGCTTTAAATGTAATAATCTTCATTTAAAAAAGATAAGATAACAATCTGCTAGTTCCTTATCGTCTTGTTGCTCATGCTCTCTAGTTACCTGTCCGTTTTTGCACAGGTCGGCCCACATGCTGGTCCCGTCTCCTCCGCGCATCAGCACATGGTAGGTGAAGAAATAGATCCCGGACACATGGCAGGTGAACTTCCCGGTGCTCGCGTCGTACCGGTTCCCCAAGTTTGTAATCACGTCGTCAAACTTTAATACCTCGTAGCCCTCGTGTGGGTTCTTCAGACCCACGTAGAAAGCGATCTTGAATCCGCTGGATGTGGAGTTCACACTTTCCAACTCTGCGTTATCAGAACCAGCAGCTCCGGTCACCGCGGCGACTTTCCCGACTCCTCTCTCCCCTGGGGGGCCCCTCGGACCCGGGGGTCCTGGTGCTCCCGGTGTGCCCCTCGCTCCCGTTTTCCCCGTTCTTCCCGGCTCCCCTCGGCTCCCCTGCGCCATGGGGGGCTGCGGAGCGACACCGTTTTGGATCACCTCCATGGTTGTGGCGCCAGGTTTGGGAGTGTACGGGTCGCACACCATCCGACAGGTGCCCATCATCTCGTAGTGGTACGCAGAGGTGTCCGGCGCGCGGAGCAGAAGTAACGGGACGGCCACGGCCAGAGCGATCAGGACCATCGCGACGATCACCAGCAGTACCACCGTCCACTTTCTCCGGGGACGGAGGGTCGACAGGAAGCCCGCGGAGCCCCTCTGGACAGGAATGGTGACGGAGGAGGAGGCTTTCGGGAGGAAATGAGTGGAAGTTAATCAAGTGTCCAGATGTTGCGATGATGGCTTCACGCCTCTGGGCAGCGGCTGGATGGAGAGCTGCAGCCAGCTGGGGAAGATACCCAGGATAAAACCGGAAGATAGAGAATAAGCCCTTCAGATTAAAACAATAGGTTAGGAGGATTTAAGAATATGAAAGAACGACGAGCCGATGTTAAATAATGGGTACTCAGATCTTGTACTTGAGTAAGTGGAATACTCTTAGTGCATTCAAAATGTTACTCAAGTAAAAGTACAATAGTATTGGCATCAAAATATACTTAAAGTACCAAAAGTAAAAGTACTCATTATGCAGATTGGCCCATTTCAGAATAATATATATTATATGTAGTAAATATAATATATATTATTCTGAAATGGGCCAATTAAGTACAATTCTAAGGTACATATTATGTACCTCAGAATTGTACTTAAGTCCACTTGAGTAAATCTATAGTTACTTTACACCACTGGACACTATATTACATTTTTTTTTTTTTCCAAAGCCACTTAGTAAGTGTATTTAACCATGTCCTTGAGGATATACATTCATAGTAAGAATCCTATAAATACATTTGTTTTCAATCATCCTGTACCCAACAGCATAAACAGGGTAAAATAAACTGCAACTCTAACAAATGCAACATCATTTTCTTCACAATATTGCATTTTTTTTTACATCATTATGAATATTACGTTTTCCACCACTGCACCAGAAAACACAGAGCAGTTTTTTTATTAGACACTAAATCAAATTGTAAGAAGGGGTTTTATTTGTAAAGGCAAAACAGGAAGTCCTCTCTTTCGACTCAGCTGACTTGATAAGAGAATCAGTCAGTGCGTAAAGTTGAAGTCTGCGCAATTGTTATTCAAGATGGCACTAAATATTTATCATAATTCAGCAAAGGATGCTCAATATTTAAAGTAGAAACATATCTCCATATTATACTTGAATGTATCAACCCATGCATATATGAATAGCCTTAAAATGCCAAATGATGCCATATGTATTTGAATACATCTCAACCATGTAGAGCTGTTTATGAATTCTTATAGGTGGGATACATGCCAGCATTACCATATATTTATTCACCTGTATTCCCCTTTGGGAGTTATGATTTCAAAAACAGATGCATACATTCCTCAGGTACAAGATTGGGGATTTGGATTAATGTCTAACGCAGTATGATAAGTCAGAGTGGGAAATGTATTTATTTTAAAATCTTTTTCAAACCATAATAGTATTAGAAGCACTCTCCAAATCAATGGAAATAGCTCAAAATGTCACACATTCTTGCTTTCATTATTTACAAGTCCGCCTTGACAAGGTTAAAATCCTGTTTAAACTTGTGATACCAAATACATCCGAATATTTGACTCAGAGCATGACTCCTCAAAGTCAGGAACGAAGGCTAAGGGCAGGTTAGTGTGTGACATCACATGACCAACCACACACACGAAGGAGAAGACAGAGGGGCAGAAGGAAAGCAGATCATTTATGCAGGAAATGGACCAAGGATGTCTGACGGCAGCCGACACCTTCAGCGCCGAGCTCCCCCGCGGCAGCGACATATTTGATGTCTTGTTTCACGATGTGCGGAGCCACAGGCCGTGAATTTCGATTCTCCGGCAAATTAAAATTCTCCCCGTGTGCAGACAATCATTACTCTATTGCATACAGATCTGTCTTAAATACCTCCTTAGCCTCCTTTGTTCCAGGGAGGCCACCGCTTGTTCTAACCATATGTTTCATAAGCACAGCTGAATAAGACTTTTACACAAGCTTTTGAGGCACCAAAAAGAGAGTAATTGAAAATTAAAAGCGTCTATTGATTGCGTCGCTCCAAAAATGCCCCGATGAAGGACCTGAAATACTTCAAAAGTGCATGCTGGGTACTAAGCACCTGGAATTGGAGCGAAGGCCTCACATCCACAACAGAGGCTTTAGAGCTCAAGGCGATGTTTAGAAACCTTCAGAGGCCGGAGACGAGGCTTAGCCGAAGCCCTACAGTCACAGTGCAGAAGCCAAGCCCCCCGAGGCAATTTCAACTCGTGCTTAGCTCAGCTTTAACCCGTAGAACATGCCTCCTACTGGGCTGCTCATGTCTGAAGGTGAGCAAGAGCACGCCAAGTCATGAGAGCTCGGGCTAAAATGAAATCGAGGTTGAAATTTAAAGACAAATATGCATTTTCATCCACTGAAATGACACTTAGCTGCAAAACCCTAAGAATAAGTATGCAGGAAGAACATGATGCTCCCCGACTGTGCTACATGACTGCAGTAATGACCTTTACTCAGGATTCGTACAGTGAACAGTATCTGTAGGCGATAGTGAGCCATGCACGACACACTGTCCACATTATGCACTGCCGCTGCTGAGACTATCCTGCCCTGCAGCTCTCGGGCTGCTCATCACGCTGCATGCTAAAGGACTGCTGTGTCATATCATACAGTGAGACAAATTAATATGTCTGTCACTTGTGCATTTACACCTGGAATCACTGAAACACAAAGACTGTTTTTTGGGGTGTTTTTGTGTAAAAATGGTAGACAGAAGCTTGCCTTTGAGTCAGTCCTTTTTTTAATACTGTTTCAGCATTTTCTACAAAAGCCATGTAATGCATTCAGTCTTTGTCTCTCTTTGAAATAGTGTTTTGGCCCCACATGCTGGATTCAAATTGTCCCGTTAAGCTTGAGGGATTCACAAGAAACGGCTTCCAAAGTAAATGTACCTATCATGCAGACATCCCCTTTTTTAGAGTACCATATTGTTGAGGCATAGACAGGCAAGTAGCATTTTACTGTAGCTGTTGTATGTTACATCACATGTCATTTGTTAGACGCTTAAGCGACTAACATACATTCAGTGCTGTGGACAATCCCCACAGGAGACATTTGGGGTGAAGTGCCCAGGGACACAACGACATGCTGACTGTGGGACTCGAACTTGCCCTGATTCGAAGTCCAGCACTCTATCCTGAGTATGTTTGTGGGAAACCTCCACTGAGCCACAACAATTCAGCGGTAAACTTGCAACATCAGCTCCTGTCCTAACATGTGTCCCTAATCTCTGATGAAGACACCTCGGCTCCTGAATCCACAGAAACAAACGTCTTCCTCCATGTCACATGTTGACAGTGAAGTCCTGTCAGAGGCCAACATGGCTGAATTCGTCCACCTCAGGCTAACCGTTTATGACCGTGCCTTTCCCTTGCTGCTCTCTAATTGCTGTGGTAATGTTATTATGAAACGGGAAACAGCATCAAAGGCAAGGAAAGGTTACGAAACCCTGCTGTTTGCTATTTTTCTTTTAAATATTAGCAATGGAGTGGGGCAACAATGACAAAGAGTTAGCATTTTACCACTTCTTCCAGTTGCTTTTTTAAACATGTTTTTGGTGAGATGCCTGAAATAAGGTCTGTGGTTCAAGATATTCTCACATTTTGTTCACAATAGAAATTATGTCACGGTTGAAAGAGACGACTTAAATGTCATCACGGCGAACATTAGCCACCTTTAGCTTAGCTTTGGTGACATAAATTCATGTGAACGTGATGTTGTCCCTTTGAAGCCTAACATTAGCTTTATACTATTGCGTTTAGGTTTTAAAAATGATCAAAGTGGTGTAAATATGTACATAATATGTACATAAACATAATCCTGCTGAACAAACCATATAAGTACACAGAGCTCATTTTCTATTGCATTTTGTCGAGGGAACCCTTGCTATTCGAGCACATCACTGTAGCACTCTATTAGCAGGGTGGGTTTAGGGAGAGTATTTAACTGAAGTCTGTCCCCTATGGTTAGAATAACTTTAATTGATTTGACGTGTAAGATTAAGGGGTTACCAGTTCCACACCAGGAGACTGTAATCAATACCTATGAATAAGAAATCTTAAAATCATATATCTATGTCAAGGAATGTGACCTGAAGCACAAACACGAGGCCATAGCCTAGAGACTGAAAGAGAGGGTGGCGTGTGTGTGTGTGTGTGTGTGTGTGTGTTTGTGTGTGTGTATGTGTGTCTGTGTGTGTGTGTGTGTGTGTGTGTGTGTGTGTGTGTGTGTGTGTGGTGTGTGTGTGTGTGTGTGTGTGTGTGTGTGTGTGTGTGTGTGTGTGTGTGTGTGTGTGTGTCTGTTAGTGAGTGACACTGATGCAGCGCTGTGAGCCAGAGGGCTTCAACCTTTTGCAAGTGGCAAAGGCAGACGTGATGAAGTCATGTTGACAGTGTGTAACCTGCGGTCAGACGTTTCTTTTTTAACACAATTTTGCTTTGGCTTTTCTCTCCTAATCCCAGGGCCAGTTAATCAAATACCCTGACAGCAGCAGATGGAGTCAAGCGAGAGACTACTATTAAAAGTCTGCCTCTATTTAGACCTAATGAATATTATTTAGTGTCTCTACTCTTCTCTATTATGTCCGTCTGTTTTTTGGTGTGCCATTTATTTTTCTCAAGGGCATATTTAATATAGATTGTACTTGTACAGTGCAAAAGCTATCCACCATTATATAAAGATATATTAACACAGTATAGGATACATTGATATATAGAGAAAAGTAAGGAAAATGTGTACAAGAAACAAAGATTTACAAACCAAATATATATAAAAATATTACAAATAAAGGGGAAACAAGTATGAACAATATATCTGAATTTGAAGTGGACTAGCTACAGTTTTAAAGTGGTAGTATTTGGCCGAAATGTGTTCATATTCTGCAGTAAATTGAAGAGTGTGTAAAGACAAAGAGATCACATAGATTTTTATCAGTCAGTATATATTATATATACAGTACAACCCTCCTTAGAAGATGGGGGGAAAGCAAGAGAAAGGGTCATGCATGCTTCAAAACTCTTTATATTCCTGCTTTTTCCCCATTCTTGTAAAGCACTTTTTTAAACACCATATTAAAAAGTGCAGCATTTGTCTTGTAATGTTAACGGTCTATTATGTGTCTTCTGGGAGGATTTCTTATCATATGTATTGTGTTGGTACATGTGTGCAGGCAGCTCACTCAATTTTATCTTCTGCTCACACATGGGGGGCGTGGAGGGGGCGGGGCTTCTGCTGTTGCGTCACCTTATCAGGAAGAACCGCTCAGTTTGCAGAGAGCGGAGGAGAGGGTGAGCAAGTACCTGAAAGTAGGTACAAAATACCGCTTTAACTACTAACAGGGACTGACTTAAACAATTTAAACCACTTATGTATTCGAATGTTCGCTTGTATGTGCCTGTGTTGCTTGGTTTGTTAGAGAGAGGAACTTTAAAGTGTCCACGAGTTCAGTCAAGGGCAACAAGCCACTTTCGGTTTTGTTGTGAAAGCCAATTTACATTTCCTGCAATTTAATTTCTTATCAGCTTTAATGCGTCCTATAACATTTCTTGCAACTGTTTCTGAATAATTTAGGTTGTCTGGTTAATTCGGCATACATTTGCATTATAACCAAAGCAGTATTTAAATAAAAAAAGGACGTTTTTACTAATTATTTCGACTGCTATTGTTATGTATGTTAACGACTTTTGTATCTTCAAAACAGTGGAGTTCGTGGATTAAGTTTTGCATTTATGGCAGGCTTGCTAGTAATGTTTTGATATTATAATCAGAGGTGGAAGAAGTAGAGCTTGTACTTGAGTACAAGTAGAAGTACTCAGGTCTTGTACTTGAGTAAAAGTAGAAGTACTCAGATCTTGTACTTGAGTAAAAGTAGAAGTGTAGGAATACTCTGTTACAGTAAAAGTCCTGCATTCAAAATGTTCCTCAAGTGAAAGTAGAAAAGTATTCTCATCAAAATACAGTAAAAGTAGTCGTTGTGCAGATTGGTCCATTTCAGAATAATATATATGATATGTTTTATAATGATTGATCATGAAAGTGTTATCAAAGCTGGTGAAGGTGCAGCTAGTTTGAATGACTTTGTATACTGCAGGGTAGCTGGTGGATTTACTCCAGGTGGAACTAAAGTCTGATTCAACACTTGATTATATTTCACATCATTCATCCAGATCTGTGAAGTAACTAAAGGTGTTAAATAAATGTAGTGGAGGAAAAGTACACCTTTTTTTAGACCTTACAATCAACATCTTAATGCCTAGTTGAAAGTGTTTTATCCTCCTTTCTATGTCTGACTGCATTCAGTCGAGGTCATCTGAGTCTAAATGAACCATCTCCACAGATTCATCAGCGCATTATGCCTGATGACATGGCAAGGCCTTTAATCCGCGACAGAGGTGAAGCAGGAGGCTCGAGACATCTGGAAGCCTCCATGTCCGACTCTCCGGTGATCGGCATCATGGGAACGGGCGACTTCTCCCGCTCGCTGGCCAGGAGGCTGGTGTCCTCCGGATACCAGGTGGTGGTGGGGAGTCGAAACCCCAAGCGCTCTGAGGATTTGTTCCCCGAAGAGGTCGAGGTGATACACACACTCTGACACACACCCACACTCACCATGTAATGAGTGTTGTTGGTCCCGTCCTAAGGTGCTAATTCTATGTTTACTCACTGACTTTACCCACAAGGCATAATAACAGCTGCTATTATCATGAAGAGATGCTTAGCAGATAATCCCACTTGTGGTTTGGGAATAGAGTTGCGCACCTTTGCATTGTCAGTGTTGGACACCTCGAAAACCACAAGGACTCTTATAAATGAACTTTGTTCTTCATAAGGTGCAGGGTTTAGGCATTGTAGGAGCCATTTCACTTCACTTTTTATTTGAATTGTTTAACATGTTTTAGTAGTAAACATGGCCTACAGATATTATTTGTTGAATATTTATCTACTCACCTTAGTTGTTTACGCCCCCGAATATATTTGTTGACACCCCTTGGTCTCCTATTTGCTATATGATGTGTGTTTATGGGGAAGGGGTTGGTGTTGGACGGGGAAAGCTAAACAAGTTGAAGGAGAGATGGAACAAATAAATGGATTCATCTTGACAAAATGGATTATGGTTTTGGATTATTTCTTTATTATACGTTAGATACAGATGTATGTCAAGTTGAACCATTCCTCTGTTCCTCTTCCAGGTGACCTCTCAGGTGGAGGCAGCCAGTCAGGCAGCCCTGATGTTTGTGGCTGTTTTCCCCGAGCATCACTCCACGCTGCTGGAGCTGAAGCCCTCGCTGGCTGGAAAGACGCTGGTGGACGTGAGCAACGGTTTGAGAATCAACCACGACGGGCCTTCCAACGCCGAGCAGCTGGCCGACATGTTTCCAGACAGCGATGTGGTCAAAGGGTTCAACACCATATCAGCCTGGGCGCTGCAGAGAGGACCTCGAGATGCAAGCAGACAGGTGGGAAACATCTGCTCATAGTATACATTCGTGGAGATTCAAGATTTATTTTTTTATTGTCATTCGTACATAGCTACAGTGTAGTTATGTCTATGAAAATCTTAGGTCCCATGCTCCTCCAACAGTGCAACACAATAACACAGATCAAATAGTGCAAGTGTTTTGGTGGACGTGCACGATTTAGGCAGTTTGTTCCAAATTGTTGGGGCATAATAACTAATGCTACGGTCATTTAAGACCTTAACAAGTGAAGTCTCAGTGCTGGGGTTAGGTCGGAAGCCCGACTGAAACACATCAAAACCGTCAGTTAAAAACATGAAATTACTCAACTGTTGAAAAACTGCTTTTTCAATCAATTTGCTTAAAAAGGGAAGGTTTGATATGGGCCTGTAATTATTCATTATGGTTGCGTCTAGGTTATGCTTTTTTTGGAGCGGTTTTAATTACTGCAGTTTTCAGGGCCTGTGGAAAAACACCTGATTGAAGAGACTTGTTTACTATGTGAAGTATATTCGTTACCGGTGGTTTTATTGTTACTGAAACTAAGTAAAATGATGGTCACACAGATTGGCCCCACAACACGGGTCAATCTGTCACTATAACACAACACAAAGGGTCTCCAAAAGAGAGTTGCCCCGCTACACAAAGAAAAACAAATCTCACTACTAAAGTGGAAACAAACAATAAACAAAACGGGACTGTGGAAACACACAGCTGGTGCGGGTCTACAGGTGCTAATCACCTGGCTCTACGCAATATCCACTCACAGGAACGCTGGTCTACAGGTGCTAATCACCTGGCTCTACGCAATATCCACTCACAGGAACGCTGGTCGACAGGTGCTAACCAACCTGGATCTAAGCAGTATACACACACACAAAATCCCTACGCTAACACAGAACCCGACGACACACTGCTACTCAGTGTGCTCGCCTAGAACCCTACTACAGACACTGCTAATCAGTGGAGCTAATACAAAAGACACACGGCTAAATACTCTCAGAATTCACAGAATGAAGGCTTATCACAAGGATAGGGTTGAGGCATCTGACACAAAATACAGAGCCTCCCGACTGTTGTCCGTGCTCAGCCTTTATACTCCTCCCCCGGATGACGTGGCAGAAGCGAGCAGGGGTTGGGCGACGTCTGTCCCTCCCCGCGGATGTTGAGCGGTCCGGACGGCCAATGACAGCAGAGGAACTGCACAGCTCATTTACATACACAAACAGACTTAAGCTCACAAGGTAGCAGCGGCTGTAACACTGCCTGTCTAATTTGCATAATTGTGTCAGTGAAGAAGAAGAAGGCAAAATCAGGTAGGAAACATCTGCTCATAGTTCACATTAATAATGATGATAGATGACATTTGTAAAGCGCCTTTCAAGGGACCCAAGGCCGCTTTACATGGTGAACAAACAATCAGACAAAAGGGCAAATAATAAGGTAAATAAAGTAGGAGTGGAAGCAGGGGGACGGTGATGAGTTTTTAATGATGACTTGAAGATGTCCAGGGAAGCAGCATTCGTGGAGATACGTCTTACTTGTGACTAAATATGTCAACTGTTCCCTGCAGATTTTCCTGTGCAGTAACAGCAGCAAGGCCAAGAGCTCCGTGATGCAGCTCTGTCGCAGGATGGGCTTCGTCCCGGTCGATATGGGCCTCCTCTCCTCTTCTCTGGAGATTGAAAACCTCCCCCTGTCTTTATTCCCTTCCTGGCGCATCCCCATCCTCTGCACCCTGTTTCTCTTCATCCTCTTCTACCTGTACAACTTCCTGCGGGACGTCCTGCAGCCCTACGTCACGGCGGGGAAGAGCGTCTTCTACAAAATGCCCATCGAGACGGTGAACGTCACTCTGCCCTCCGTGGCCTTGGTGATGTTGGCGCTGGTTTACCTGCCTGGTCTGTGTGCCGCCTTCTTCCAGCTGTGGTCCGGCACCAAATACAACCGCTTCCCTAATTGGCTGGACCGCTGGCTGACGTGCAGGAAGCAGTTTGGACTGTGCAGCTTCCTGTGTGCAGCGTTACACGCCATCTACAGTCTGAGCCTCCCCATGAGGAAGTCTACACGCTTTAAACTGCTCCTCGCTGTTAGACAGGTGAGAGGAATCACAATACAATACAGCTTTACTTAGAAAGCACTTTCAAACCTCCAGACCAAAGTGCTGTACAGCCACAAGCACCTTTTATGTATTTATCTTTAATTCCTTCATTAGCGTTACAGCAAAATTAGCAAAGCAGTAACTAATTTAATAAGCATAAAAATGATATATATAAATGTATAAAATCATGATGAATGGTCATTACTAGTGTGATTTAAGCCGACTGAATTAGACTTGGCAGAAGTGGCATTTGTTGTATAATCATTTACTACACTTACAACTAGCTGCAGTACATCGGGTGAATTAATTAGAGATGAAGAGTGCTGTCTGTCCTGTGGTGTCCAGATGAAGGAGGGGGACGAGGTGTGGGTGGAAGAGGAGGTGTGGAGGATGGAGCTGTACGTCTCCGCGGGCATCATGGCGCTCGGACTGCTCTCTCTGCTGGCCGTCACCTCGCTGCCCTCCGTCGCCAACTCTGTCAACTGGAGGGAGTTCACCTTCATACAGGTACGCACAAACAGGAAGGAGAATGGTATAGCTGTCCTTGAGGCTCAAAGGCTTTATTGTCATATGCACGGTAGCTATAGTGTATATTCATGGTGATGAATACATGCACAATAGCTAAAAAAAGACCACTTGAAAAAAACATTCAGCTGCATACAGACAGATGGGATTAATACACAATGATGGGTGAAGATTGACAGACACTTGACACACACACACACACACACACACACACACACACACACCCCCACAGGCGTCACGCTGATGCAGACAGATGCACTCCATATCTCTACATGTCTCTACATGGCTCATACAATCACTGCGTTTGCACTCCTGCTGCTGCCCCAGATTTGGCGCTAAACTCAGGAGAGTCGTGACTCAGTTCACACACACACACACACACACACACACACACACACACACACACACACACACACACACTTCCCCCCCCCATGGTGGCCTCTTTTCCCCCATGACTCTTGGTCCGACTGCTTTTCCCCTTTCATCTTTCCGTTCAGCTAATCCGGTGGCCGTCAGATTAGTCATGTGTCGAGAGCCGGAGCGATGAAGAGAAACTTCTTGCCCTGAACCTCCAGACCTGCTCTCACAGCTGCAGGACGCTGGGTTTACCGTCTGTGTCCACCAGGGAGAGGACGCATACTTGTTTATAATGGACATACAAGCAATGAGAAAAGGTTGATTCATAGTCTGATTCTCTTTATCTCTCAAGGAATGGCATCGAAAACATAACTGTGTTCCAAGATAAATAAAACAGCCCACATATTGGTCACTTAAAGGGGACCTATCATGCAAAATGCACTTTTGTACGTCTTTTATACATGAATGTGTGTCCCTGGTGTTCCAGGGAACTCACCAAGTGTCAGAAAACACAACCCTCTCTCTTTTTCTCCATACCCAAATCTCTTAAAAAGGGGCTGCAATGGATCTGATACAGACTGATCCAGATTTGAACACTTCTCTGACGTCACAGAAGTAGCGCTACGGCTATTGGGCCAACTCCACCAATCAGGAGGAGACAGCCACGGACATTGCCGTTCGAAAGTGCTGGAGACGCTGTAGTACATATGCCAGGCCTGTAGATGGTGCTGTTCTCACAGAATCAGCCCGTGAAAAGACGGTGTTAAATTGAGCGAAATGAGGAATGGCTAAAATGCATGATCTGTTTGGTATTTTGAAAAGTATAAAGTATAAATATGCCTTTATATAGGTATGGTCCTACACTATATTATTGAAATATAGCATGATAGGTCCACTTTAAAATACCACTTCTTGCCATCCTATGATAACCAAGGTTAGTCATAAGTAAAATTTTATAGAAAATCCTCAAAAAGACCAACAAGTCCTTCTGATGACACACATCTTTAAGACGGGTCACTGGGAAATGTCCTGAAACAGCTGGACACTGTGGGTTCAGCAAAACTGCTTTATGTAATGTAGAGAATGTATTTGACTTGTTTTAACACAGATATAACCACTTTGAATACAACGAGACGATACGATATACTTTATTGTCCCCGTAAGGAAATTCGTTCTGGGCTCCGTCCAGCAGTTCCGCATACATGTACATAATATACAAACATAGTGGACATTTAAGAGACATACACATATCATCAATCATACACCGTTTGAACAAACACAATACACACAGACGCACATACTGACAATGGCGACCTATTGCACAACCCTCATGGCCAACATTTAAAAAAAAAAGTACATTTCATTACATTTGACTTCGACTACATTTCACTTCCTGTCAATGTTAAGAAGTTTAACGGACATTGGTAGGAATGAGTGCTTATAGCGGTTCAGCCTGCTCTTGGGAACCCTGAATCTTCTACCAGAAGGTAGGAGCTGGAATTCTGGGTGGAGTATGTGGGTGGGATCAGACACTATTTTGTTTGCCTGTCTGATAATGGACTGCTCATATATGTTTTGGAGATATGGGTGTTTTTTAACCCCCATAATTTTTATAGCCGTCTGTACCAGGCGAGCGATCTGTGACTTTGACTGCACTGTCAAGTTACCGTACCAGGCAGTGATACCATACCTAATGATGCTCTCCAACACTGCATGATAAAACAGTAACATGAACTTCTGGTCGACGCAGAAAGCCCGGAGTCGACGCAGAAAGTACAATCGCTGTTGAAGTCTAGAGCACAGACCTTGAACATGCGCCTTCCAGCTGAGTGTATTATCTAGATGGACACCAAGGTACTTATAGGAGCTGACCTGAGTTATGGGTTCATTGTGGATAACCACCGGGCTAAGGTCACCCACTGCCTTTGGGTCCCACACCATCTCCTCAGTCTTCTTCACATTCAGCACTAGATGGCTAGAATCACACCACTGCACAAATCTCTCTATTTCAGAGTGATAAGCCGATGAACTGCTGCCCTTGTGCATTAAGCCAAGGATAGCTGTATCATCAGAGAATTTGATGATATAATTCTCCGGGTGGGCTCTTGTACAGTCGTTTGTGTACAGTGTGAAGAGGACCGGGGGAGCTCACACAACCCTGGGGGGTTGGGTTACTGATGGTCCGGGGCTCTGAGAGGGCATTGTTGACCCTGACTTGCTGAGTGCGATTGGTTAAAAACGAAAAATACCATTTCAAGATGAAAGGATTTATATTGATCTTAATCAGTTTTTGAAGCAAGATGTGAGGCTGCAGTGTGTTAAAAGCCGAGCTGAAATCCACAAACAGTAGGCGTACATATGCCTTAGGGTCTTCCAGGTGTTTAGTGACCAGGTGTGTGATGCTATTTAGAGCATCGTCTGTGCCACGCCCTTGCTTGTAGGCAAACTGAAAAGGGTCTAAATGTACATCAACCTCCATTTTAGCAGCGGCACCATGATCCTCTCAAAACATTTCATGACAATGGATGTCAATGCAACAGGCCTAAAATCATTGTTTACCTTTGGACAAGGTTTTTTGGGGACAGGTTTTATTATTGATTTTTTCCAGAGGGTGGGGATGGTGTGAAGATCAACAGATTTTTGAAACACTCCATTTGTTGTGCCCATGATAGACATTTATTTGGACTATTCAAGGCTTTAAAGCGTAGGGATTGCACATGTTGACGCACAGAAGAGGCTTCCTGCCGTTAATGTAAAAGCCCCCGACTCGGCCGAATCAGAGTCAAATGAATGCTTTTGGGCCGTTGGGGCGCTGTCTCTTTTGTTCAGTTTCAATGTGCACAAATTACAGAAGACCAAATAACATAATTGTTTTGCTTAGGGTTGTGTTTGAATGAGCAGGGCTGGAAATGTAATGGCAAAAATCTCTCTTTATTAGGCATTAATGTGGAAGTGAAAACTGCAGACATGGCATTTTAATTAGTGATTATTTACGATAAGATCATACTTTATTGTCACATCAAGTCTAACATTGTCCCTGCATCACCATCAGCTCCATTTACAGCATCAACAAGGACACATATTAAGACCAGACATCTTCTCATTCCTTTTTTTTTAAAACTCCGCTGTTCCCAGCTGACTCAGAAAGCGACTCAGGTTCTGGTCCAGGCTCTCGTCATCTCACGCCTAGACTACTGCAACTCCCTCCTGGCTGGTCTACCTGCATGTGCCATCCAACCTCTGCAGCTCACCCAGAATGCAGCGGCTCGTCTGGTCTTCAACCTTCCTAAATTCTCCCACACCACTCCGCTCCTCCGCTCCCTTCACTGGCTTCCGGTAACTGCTAGAATCCACTTCAAGACACTGGTACTTGCTTACCATGCTGCGAATGGATCTGGCCCTTCCTACATCCAGGACATGGTTAAACCGTACACCCCAGCGCGTGCACTACGCTCTGCATCAGCCAAACGACTCGCTGCGCCCTCGCTGCGAGGGGGACCCAAGTTCCCATCGGCGAAAACACGTGGGTTTGCTGTCCTGGCTCCAGGATGGTGGAATGAGCTCCCATTGACATCAGGACGGCAGATAGCTTGCACATCTTCCGGCGCAAACTGAAAACTCATCTCTTTCGACTCCACTTCGAGCGATAGAACTATTAACAAAGCACTTATATACTAATAAAGGACTGGCTTATCTAAAGCCAGTTGAGTAGCACTTGAAATGTTTGGCTCTATGAAACCTGATGTACTTTATGATTCTGTTTTCTTCAAGGTTGTGTCTTCCTGGTCGAATGTACTTATTGTAAGTCGCTTTGGATAAAAGCGTCAGCTAAATGCAATGTAATGTAATGTAATGTAATGTAATGTTCCCCTTCAGTCATTTGAAAGCACTGTAGCAAGAATTCATCAGGATGTCAAGTGGAAATAATTATCATCTGGGAAGAATGATGCCACCCTGAACCGCTGGCCTCCACCAGACTCATTCTTAGGAAGCTTTTTAATCAGTTGGCACTTTAAATAGCGTACACACACACACACACACACACACAAATGCACACCAGTGGGGTTTACTCAGGTCATGAGTGGTGTGTTTCCTCGGGGTCCGCAGCAGCCTGTGAGACATGAGTTAATGTAATGAACTGGTATAATAAGTCACTTAAAAGGGAAATATCAGTTTTATTATCATCATTGTATTCGATATTTACATTAAAGATGACTTTTTTTGTCTATAATTGAACCCGGTCTGTCTTGGGTTTGTAGGTGATTGTTCCTTGCATGCTTTAGTCGCATTGTTTTCTTTTTTTTGTGCGAAAGATATTAAGTTTATCTAGATCTCTTAACCTCTTTAACATTGTCTCCCCCCTGCAGTCCACAGTGGGTTACTGCGCCCTGTCCATGGCCACCGTCCACACTCTCCTCTTCGGCTGGGGCAGAGCCTTCGACCCGGCCCAGTACCACTTCCTGCTGCCGCCCACCTTCGTGCTGGTTCTGGTTCTGCCCTGCGTGGCTCTGCTGGGCCGCCTGGCTCTCTGCGTGCCCTGCGTGGCCCTGCGCCTCCAACAGATCCGCCGCGGCTGGGAGAAAACACGACACCTCCGCTTCAGACTGCCCGAAGACAACTGCCGCAACACGCTGGACGACGTCAGCAACGTGTGAGAGAGACCCAGAAACTGTAGTAGAGACTAAAGGGTGTACAAGCAGTATGTGTGCACTCGGGAGGTGAAAGAGATGTGTGAGCTTCTTTTGAACAAAATAACCTGATAGGTCCTGATGAAGATAGAAATAGAGCTTTGGTAATCAAGCTTATTGCACTATGCATCGTCACTAATGAGTGTTTAGCCTTAATTTATTGTTTTGTGTGAAGCTTCAACACAGAGTAGAAGAGGAGCACATGTTTAACTTGTGCAAAACAGTCTGTTATACTTCTGATGGACCTGCTGAAGGCTTTACAGCTCAGCAGGAGTCTTTGAAATCATCTGACCATCAGAAGTAGACCTCCTCTTACCTTTTCTCTTTGCACTTCAACACTGCTGCAAAGACGTTTGTCCCAACATTGTTACGATGTTTTTCGACGTGACATCAATGTTTCCTTTCGTTTGGACATCATTGAGAATTAGATAATATATGTATTTAAACTTTGTGGGACCGTTTGGAAAGGATTGTGGTTTGGATGAGGCCTGAGCCTCATGAACACCTGGTTGCAGAAAAAGCTGCATAGTGCCTTTTGAAATGTACAAAGTGGTCTCTGCACAGAAAGCGTTATGTGTCATGGTTACAGTCCACTAACTCTAGAAGTGTGTGACTTCACTGATGGATCATGTGCGTCCAGAACTGATCATATTATCATTGTTACACAAAAGCCACCCCTTCTTTTTATAATGTTTCTTCAGTCTCTTACTCAGGTAAGGTTTTCTGATTCTCGTGCCAACTGGAAACTGAAGCACTTCGTTGGGTTTGCTTTGTCGAGTACAGAAAGTGGTTACACACTTCCACTGATGTGCATATTACATGTGTTTTCTGCCTTTATTTAAAGTGTTGAACGGACCTGCTGATAAACACCAATCATAACACAATCGTCCTAAAATATGAAAAGGCTGTTGCCAAAGTTTTTTACAGTTTCAGTAAAATCAGTTTTCTGTTGTTTGTTCGGCACTGCTTGTTCTTAGAGTTTATATTTTATTAGTGTTCTAGCCAAAGATGATTCTGTGTTACATGTTTTCTGAATCTAAGTTAAAATGTCTCCATAGTAGTGAACTGAAATGTACGTTTTTCTAGGTGTGAATGTAAATAATTCAAATGGACATTTCTAGAACATAGAATAAATACTTTTTTTTACAAAACGTTGTTTCACTTTTGTATTTATGTTTGAAATATGGGAGATTCATTTGTAGATGCTTCATGTGAAGAGTTCTTAATTGAGTGAAAGGCTGAAGTGAAACTTAAATACATCTAATCTTTAAAATACTCTTTAAAGATAAGACTGATGTAGAAAATCCACTGAAAGGCTTCTTTTTGTTGGCAGCTTTGTAGCACTCAACTAGGACTTGAACTGGTGACCTTCCAGTCATCAACCCAAGTCCCTATGGACTTCGCCACCACTGCCCAAAACACTAGATCAGGTCAATCTGATATAGACTTTGATCCATTAAATAAGTGGACGCTGCCATCTTGTGGCGGAGAAACTTCCCCTTGTCTCCCAAAGCTAGAAACATTTCCTTTGGCATAAAGTTGTATTTAGGACTTAAAAGTAATATTTGTATTTTATTCTGTACTGTTTTAAACAAGTTAATTAGTGTTATGAAACATTAGACGACAGGTGTCCCATAAAAAAAGGATTAAATCTGGTCACAGGCGTTTTTACATTCTCCAAAATATTAGATTTTCTTTGTCAGGCTTGAGCTTTTATTAGAAATATATATATTTCGTATTGCAACTGGGAACTCCCACTTTTATCTGTCAACTGCATTTGTTTGTGTGAATATTACTTTATCAACCTATATTAATTATAGGTAGTATGCGAAGGATTACTGTGCAATACATCAAGTATCACATGTTTAGATTTCAAGATATAATGTTTAACAAACTATGATTCAAAAAACGTATCTCAAAGTATACTTTTCCTTCCTTTTATTAGCCGTTATTCTCCTGCTGTGTTTACTCTCTGTGTCTTTAAGAAAGCTCCTCCCTGACTTGATAACCTGCTTTCAGGACTTATAACCAGCAGAGAGTGAAGGAAGGTGTCACACAGCAGTCATGAATGTAAGTACTCTCTCACTTTAAGCCGCTATGGGACACAAGGATGTACTGTACCGTTAAGTTGTGTTATCCACAGGGAAGTTGTTGTTTTTAAAGCTATATCATAGATGTTTATTTTAAATATGAGAGTTTGAGTTTCTGTGTCTTCTCCCCTTCCAGGAGTCCTTTGAAAAAGCCGTAGAGGAGGTGAAGAATCTGAAACAGAGACCAGGCTACGGCGATCTGGGGGAGATGTACGGTTTATATAAACAAGCCACAGTCGGGGATGTTAACATAGGTGAGTGTAAGGTTGCTAACAACGTAGAATGAATATGGAAACGCCAAAGAAAGACTGCGATGTCCTCAGAGTGACCCAGCAGTGAGCAGATACCTGCAGGGCGCGGTGAGACTAGAATCAGGTCGGACAAGTTGGGTGTCTTTCTGTGAAAGATGGCAAAACTGATAGAAGTCGTTAATTGAGAGTTTTGTATTGTGACCAGCACCACGGCACACCCATGTTATACATATGCAACTGAAGTGCTTAGTAACAAGCATATGAACAAGTGTGTGCACAAAATGTGAGAAAAAAGTATTATGTGTTAGTAGAAATAACTTTTATTTCAACCCCAAACCACTATCTGCACATTTTTTAAATACCATGCATTTTTAACTATTAGGTCAAGAGGTTAAAGGGCAACTTGTTTTATTACATTAAAGTTTAAATACAATTGTTAAGCCTAAGGGTTTGAGAAAAGATTTTCTTTTATTGAACTATGTGATAATGATTATTTCATGTGGGCGATTTTTCTGCACTGAGTACTTTTACTGTTGATACTTGAAGTACATTTTTCTTTCAGCTATTTAATTGATTTACTTTCTTTCAGGTCGTCCGTCGATATTTGACCTCGCAGGACGCGGGAAATGGGATGCATGGGAACGAAGAAAAGGTAAGATCTTCACACAGCATTAAAGAACTTAAAAGAAGAGTAATTGAAAAACTGATATTTATTCTACTGTCACACGGTTTGCTTATTAACAACAGGCTTGGGCAAAGACGAGGCGAAGGTGGCATATATCGAATTGGTGGAGGACCTGAAGATAAAATATGGGATCTAGAGTCACTTTCTCACCTTCTGTATTATTTCCAACATCACATTTCTCACTTTGTTCAATAGACAACACATTGGACTTCATGTAGAACAGACATCACCTGCTATTTCATTCCTGCGTTAGACCACATGGAGAACGTTCTGATCGCTCATAATGAAGCGAGGGTCAGCATGTGATCAGCTTCTGTCTCGATTGCTATTCTTTTTAAGGGCAAACACAATGTACATTTTCATATAAAAATGTTAAAATAAAAAGCATTGGTTCACAAGACTGGTATCAAAAATAAAGACTTGTTCTTTGGGCCTGAGACTAAAGCCTTAGGCCAAATATCCAACAAGTATTCACCAAATATCAAAAGGAAACTAACTCATGAAGGCAGGGTAACAGAAGTGTACTCTTTGAGGTCAAAATGACTGTTTTTGTCAAAGGAGTCTGGTGGATTTGAAGAAAGGGCTCTCTGAAAACAAGGTAAATCTCACAATATTCAAAATATCGACACGTACAATGAAGCTTGAATTACTTTTAAGTTGGTCTTTCTTTTATATGTCTTAATATAAGTTTGCTTAGCTACAGTGCTGATATTATTGTCTATTTCTGCAGACTGCAACCCTCTGTAGTAACACACTGACTATGGATAACAACCCCAGTTAAAAAAGCATCCACATTATCTCTTGAATGGTCATACATTGGTATTTCAAGACAAATTAAGTTTGATACTACTAACTGGGCCTCCTTAGTGCGTTCTACATCCTTATGTCTTCAAATAAAATCAGTCCAGGCATCAGAAACCCTCCCTCTACAGTCGTGTCCTGATCGACTCTCAGCTAAGCTGATCCAGGATCAATCAGGTGTCGCTGGGTGGAGAGAGGAAACGAGCGGATTTGAGCTGAAGTCACATCTCCACGGTGTCCACGGGGCCAGCGGGGGGGCAGGGCAGCAGGGAGACCTGAGAGAAGACAAGAAGTACTTTATTGATCCCAAGTTGGGAAATGCTTGTGTTGCAGCAGCATCAAAAGACATGGCATTATACAATACAAATTAAAAGACTAGAAATACAAATGTCAAAAAGTCAACATCTCAATAGCAATAAAATAGCATTAAAGTTGAATTAGAAATGTACAGTGACAACATATGAAGCAGGATATTATATAAGATGAGATGGCTTTATTAATCCCCGTGGGGAGATGTAGTGGTTTAACAGCAACAGGGTAAGGATGAAAATCAGGACAGCACAGATTAAGCCGAGAGTTCTCTTCCGGCCAGAGGTGATTTGTTGTACCAATCAATAAAGTACCGATCGATGTATCTACCTACCTGTGTGTGGGGGGAGCCGCTGTGGCTGATGGAGCCGTGGTGCTGCCTCCTCCTGCTGGGGAGGTGCTGGGTCAGCCTCCACCTCCTCCACCTCCTCTGGATCTCATGCTGAACCTGGAGGAAACACGATCAATAACAGGTAGGTCGCTCCTTTTGCAGATGTTTCAGTTTGAATGAAGGCCTTACCTCCCCGTTCATGAAGCAGTAGAGCACCGAGACCACAAAGCCCTTAAACAGAGGAGATTTGGTGAGTTGTTTTCTTCAGCAAAAGACATTACACAATTGTATAACCCCCCAGAATAAACTAATTAAGTAAATACAACACATTCTAAATAAAAAAACATTAATAACATACAAAAAAATACATATGATAGTAAGCAATAATTCGAAATAGAAAACTCAAAGCAACATACGTTAAATGTAAATGGATGTGTGAAATTGTCCAAACAATATATAAAATGTCATTATAAAACCTGCAATATACCCTCGTGAAGCTTAATTGTTCTTCTGCTATTGTGATTGTGAAAAGGTGTCAATAGTATGTTACAAAGCTGGTCGACAAGAAGCTACATCTCATCCAATCATATCTGGCATGCTAATTGACAAGGTTGTGAGTTGAATGTTCTCATTGCTGTTCTTCTCATGAATGAACCGAGTGTACCTGAGTGGAGGACAGAGCCAGCTCTGCAAAGGTCCAGATCTGAAACACGGAGCTGCTGACTTCCACAGGTAGGAACACAAACAGTATGTAGTGCAGACCGAACAGAGCCACCAGGAAGAAGGTGGATTTGATCAGCCTCCTGAAAGAAAAATAAAGTATGTTTTACGCTAATTAATAATACAAATACGTTTCCAGGCATCTACCTTTTGAATCATGTCTTAGATTTACTTTCTGTCCTTGTGCGTGCACTTTTAATCAAATAGACACAATCTTATGTTATATTATGCAAAATACCACTCCTCAAATACACTGCTTTTCCCCTAGTAAACTAATAGTGTAATCAGCTTTAGATAAAGTATGGCTATACAAGGTAAGTACTTAAGTAAGTATACTTGGTAAGGCAAAGCAAGTTTATTTATATAGCACATTTCAACACAAGGCAATTCAAAGTGCTTTACAAAAAGACATTAAGAGACATTATGAAATGACATTTAAAAACACTCGATACATGAATAAAAGTTACAGATACACACATCTGAAATGTTTAGGTCTCTCAATCAATGCTCACTTTTTAGCAGAAATAGTTTTCTGTGACCTCAGGCCTTTCTACTTTCTTGTTTAACTTATCCTTTAGTTATTTCAAGTGTTTCATGCTAAACGAACCCCCCTTTGGAAAATGATAATCTGACCCCATGGTACCTTTTAGTTTTCGCCGAAACTATTATTTTTAAATGCACATAGTTAAGTTTACCTTGTCTTTCTAGTACTCACTTATACTGGCTGAATTCATTCCTCTGTGCATCTGGCATCCTGAGCTTGTTCACCAGGATCCTCAAAATGCCCAAGAAAAAGACGAGGTTCATCTGGAATTATTAAAAGACGATTGTTATCATGTGTGTGGAATACTTTGGCCTTTTAAGAAATAAATGTTTAGCTTTCTTTGCAAATAGGCACCGTCTTCATTAATCTTAGTCAAAATACCATTCCTCAAATACACTGTTTTTTCCTATGTCAACAAATGAAGCTTAGCGCAAGTTCAGACAGGAAGACCTATCACTCCGTATTGCACGTCATGGCAATACTCGCTCCCTGCACTAAATGACAGGGAGCGCCACTCCTCAGCTAACCTATTACTCCCCTCCATTTACAAGCCTAATTATCGCACCTGTTAATCCCTCTATATGTGCTCTCCCCTTTCCTATCAGCTGTCAACGCGCAACCCTCCTCCACCCCTTCGCCTTCTGCTTCCAACTCAGGGCCAAGCTTAACCTTCTCCCTTCCAACCAGACCTAACCACTTATCACCACCACCAGTGTCTAGACCCAGGGGGGTTCATCGGAAACGGTTCTTCCCTTCCCGAATGATATCCTACAAAACCTGGGCCTAATCGCCAAACACCATTTCATTCACTTGTTATAAACTGTCATCATTATGTTTCATTTATATAATGTGACCGATAATAAATATATATTCCATACATCACGTCTCTCCTGATTGAACTGCTGTCCTCAACTTTATTGATCCCACTCATATATGTTTATATTCTGAAAATGAAGCAATTCTCATCTCAAATGTGTGTACTCCCCAAAACCTGGAACTACTATTATATTACTACTAATTTGAAAGACGTTTTAACAGAGAATGAAATGCAAGTAAAGTTTTTACAGATATAGTCAGAAGAACTGGCACTCGGAGTATCCACCAAATCCACTCATGCCTCCTGGTTTCCCAACAGCTGTGGCGATAAAATAAGAAATACAATCATATCATTTGATAACGACAAAACAAATGAATGAGTGATTCCATTTTAACCCCACGTACCCTTCGTCTTCATAAAAGTACTTTGCACATCCCCAGGAGACGATGACAATCAGAGGTAAACCTAAGGGATGAATTATTATGTGTTTATTTCAACAAGGACCATGCATGCAAATAGATTCATCTCAGAAAAGAGAAGAGAGCTAAAGTAGGTACATAACAATCAACACACACTCCAAACATTGCATAATATCTATCACACAGACAATTATAAAACATGATTTAAGTACAGGTCAATAAAATAATACCCAGTACAGTTAAAATATAATATTACAATACAGTTAAAATGGAAAAACTCAGATTACAGTGTAATTAATGTTGGCATGACTGGTTGCTATAATAATACAAATGAATAAATAGTCAATGTGAATACAGCTATATTGAGTTGATTGATGTGATCATGTGACCTACCCCAGCTCAGGACGATGTACCAGGCCAGGTGTTTCTTCAGGGAGAAGAAGGAGCGGCTCACCAGAGTAAACAGGAAGTGACCCTCCGCCAGAAGCCAGCTGTAGTTGGCCAGAATGGAGTAGTTGGAAAACATCAGCACCACCTTACACACCACCTGCCGCACAGGAAAGGTGTGTGAAAACACTCTCACCTTCCTGTATAATGTAGGACAGGGGTGTCCAAATGCGGAAGCCATTTTGAATCGGCCATCAGCAAATTCTAAAAGTATAATGGAGTATGGCCCACACATGAAACTTGCGCTTGTCTTGTATTGTGCTTCTTCAATATAGATGAAAGCCGATATCACACAGTATTCATGTGTTAAAAAGCCCACTTTTCAAACAAACCAGTCAGTTAAAGTCAAATCTAAGTGATAAGAAAAAAGCCCAATAACTTCTTTGTATATCACGCTTGAAATAAACCCTTCATATTTCCCCTAATTATAAGCAATCTGAGGCTAAGGAATGAGCTGTAACAAAATAAATGAAACCCTATAGAGAGCTGTGAAAGCATGTTCAAGTATTAAGCATAATTTACCTTCATTTTATTAATTTTGCTAACTTAACATATGAGGCAATATATCTCTACTGAGTGGCCCAGCCCTTTGTATATTTTTCTGTATGAGGCCCTCGGTGAAAAAAGTTTGGACACCCCAGATGTAGGAGATGGTACCGGGTAGGCGTCACAGTGGTAGAGCTCCTCATTGTGAAACAGCAGGGAGTCTCTGATGAAGATGAAGATGGCTCTCAGGATGAAGGAGACAAACAGCTGGATGTGAATGTGGTTCCTGGTGCAGTGCAGCTTTCTGAAGGAACGGTAACACTCACAGTTTCAGGATAACACTTTTCTGGTTGAAGAAAGGATGAAGATATTCAGATGTTTCTCACCTGAACAGACAGAAGATGGTGACGGCGATGGAGAGGGAGATGAGGGAGAGGGCGTATCCCACCGTGTACATGGTCTTCACGTAGGAGAAATACGAATGGGACTGAACAAGGAGAAAACATCACTTTGTCATGTCTTTCTTATACAGAAATGTACCTTTAAATGTGGGCAGTCTAATGTTCAAAGAGAGAGAGTTCTTGAGGGCATCAGGTGTTAAATTAATATTGTTTATTTCAAGAGTTTGGGCATATCATTTTGGTAAACAGGGGTCTTAACTTTTCAATTCAGTTTCAGGCAGATCTGTTCCTAACACCGATGAAACTGAAACCCTGTTATTCTGAGCCAGTTAAAATGTACAAGTAGTGGCCTATTTGCTTCATAACTAACACACTGTGTAAATATTAGTTTCTACCAACCTCTCCAAGGAAGTGGAGAGTCTCATTGAAGGTGTAGCCGCATGCGTCTTCATGTGGGACCAGAGGGTCCGTCCAGCCACTGGCCGTGCAGTTACGATGCACTTTAGCTGCAAAAGAGCATACACATATTCATCATTACTGTTGTCTGAAAGGGAATATGTGCCTGACAGAAGAAGAAATATGTCCTGTGTTGCAAACTTGGATTTACTGGAAAGTGAAAAGCTTTACACATTACCTCTTCATAAACGTCAGATACATTATCATGAAATCTATCATCATCTTTTAACACATACTTAGCACTCTAGTGTGTCCCTAACCAAACAGTCAGCAGCCATAAAATCCTTGTGCACATAGAGACGTTGAGAGGGAAAAGGAAAATGTGAGTTCTTTATGAAAACAGATCAGCTTTTTGGTAAATAATTAACCAGTTCACCGATATGGGATAGATAGTGTGTGTGTGTGTGTGTGTGTGTGTGTGTGTGTGTGTGTGTCTCACCCTCCGAGCTGAAAAACTCTGGACACGGCTGAGAGACGGTTTCTCCGAGAGAAGCAGGAGGCCAGCAGTTCAGCTCATCCCACATTCCCTTACAGTGTACACTGATATTGTTTTCTTCATAGTTGGAACAGAAATGACATTTTTTTTGCTGCAATTCAATACAAACAAGTCAATAATAAGAATGAATCCATATAGACGGAATATATTGGTACATGTGATGTGTTTTTTTTGCAGAGTTGAAACACTGCAAAACCTCAAATTCTGGATGCATCTGGATCATTTAGTGTACAATACATTCTGCCTAATGTAAGGATGAGATGTCAGGGTGCCTTTTGTTTTGTGACCACTGGGTGTCACCGAAACATTGCTTCACATTTCTATAAATTAAAAAGTGCTTTATTTAGAGATTTTATTTATTCCAGAGATAAACATTATTTCAATGGAAAACAGCCTACTTAACTACAATATGTTTTATGAGATACAAGTGTAACATGCGTACAACGAATGTAACTCACCTGTTTGTTGTGTCAAAAGCAGCAGATCTGTCAGGCACGTATCCTCCTCTTTCATTAGATTAACATGAGGAAGACACCAGGATGACGCCTACAATAAAGGTATACTAGTTAACTTAATCTTAACATATATAGATTCAAACACACTTTTATATTCTCACCTGGGGTAACAGTAGCACTCCAATAAGTCCAACTTTTGTCATTCTCTCTGGCAGGTTCCTTTTTTCAATCAAGATAGGGACCTACATCCAAACATTAAGCCTCATATCTGATTAGAATGAAAGGCAAGCATCCTGCTGGCAGCAGATATATGATATCAAACATAGGTCTACTCAGTGTCGATAATTATGCACAGTTCTCCTCAGGACAATGTGATACTCGACCATCAAGGTAGCTGTAATGAAAAGTCAACTGGAAGTTATGACTTTCAAAATAAAGTTTTAATTCATGGGCACGTTACTTTTATACTTTCATAATGTGTAACAACGTTAACATATAGTAACAGGGCGTAACTTCATTAAAATGTGGATCAACAGAATATATTTCCACTGTATACATCCAAACAAATATTAAAATAATATACATATTAGCCGTCTATGCTTTTATTTTGAAAGCAAAGTTTCCGTTATTCGGTCTTATTTTTTGGCATTGACTTCCTTTGGGGGCAAATCGGCTTCGCCCACAGGCCGTTAGTCCCGCCCCCTTCAGAACACGAGGGTCTCTATGGCAACATCAGTGTTTGAGGGTGGAGGTTGGTTTCCTTCAAAATGTTTGTTTTGTGAAAAATAGACGGAATATATTGGTTTTAAAATCAAGAGCTTCATGCAAACCCTCGCCTAAAACGTAAGTAAGTTCTGAAGTGACATTGTTCATAATGTTTTTTGAATGAGAAGCGGTTAAAAGTCTTGCTATGCAGCTTTGAAATTAACGCTAGCATGAGTTTGAGTGGTTAAATTAAGCTAACAGGTGACCACAGGTAAGCTAACGCTAATCATTGTATTTTTTTAATTTAACTTTTCACAAGGAGTTTTGTTTATGTGGTTTGTTTGTGAAGCACTTTGAGTTATCTTTGTGTATCAAAAGTGCTATATTAAAAAGTTTGAATTGATAACTAAAAAATACTTAGCGGTACAAAAATATAATTTACTGTTGTTTAATAATAATAATAATTTCAATTTTATATAGCTCCTTTCACGTTTAAGACTTATAAGTGATGCAAATACCGTGCGTTTATGACGTTTATGACCACTTAACCTTTAATATTTAATACTTTGCAGCTCTATGCTTTTATATTTTCTCAGGTGTCGCCAATTTCTTTAATTATCTTTGAGATGTATCGTCACCTGATTGGTGCACCTGTGATGAATTCATCTGATTGGAGGAGGCACACACCTGGTGCACAGCTCACTGTACATATCTGGGAATTAAGGCTTACAAATAATACATATATCTGCTGCGTTGAAGTTTTCCAAGCACGGTCAGTAATTAGCTCCATCTAATTCTAGGGAAAGACGTGGCTCACTCACCAACCAAAACACATGTTTATCCAATGAGTGGCCGGTCAAATCATAACAAAATAAAAGTGTTTGTGTATGAGAGGGGGAGACAAATTGTCAGTATTTACCTTTTAGGAAAAACATTTGTTGCATTTAGCATAAGGCTCCAACAAAGTAACATGATTCAAAAATAAGGGGTGTTAATGGATTACTGTATACAGTAGGACGGGATGTGATGCCCCCCTCGTGCATGCTTTTTGCATCTTAATGTCAGAAAGTATATTCAGTTCTGTCATTAACACACATAATGACCCGCTGTCCTTCCATGTCTTTCCTCTTGTATTCAGATTATTTATTCATAGCTTTACCAACATAATATTGCCCAACAATCTGGTGTCTCCTTGTCTGTCCTCCAGCCTTCTGTCATTTCTCTCATGAGGAGCCAGGCCTGACCTCTTGCAGGATGGAGGTGGTCCTCTCTGGCCCCCAGAAACTGCCGGAGCCCCTCAGGAGGGGGACCCCTGTGCCTCTGAGCCAGCTGGTGGAGGAGAGCAGGAGCAAAGCAAACGCTCCCAATCATCTTCTCGAATCAAGTACGTATTAAAAAGCCTGCATTCAAGGAAATGTCCTGTTGCTAAAAAGCATTTCACTAATTACTTGTTCCCTCTTATAGAAATCTATGCCAAACTGAAAAGCAACAGCCTGATCCAAGCAGAGCCCGCAGAGCTTCACTTCAGTGGGTTTGAGCTGGGGAAGGATTACGTAAAGATCCTGGTGAGGAAAATACACACTCCCATTCACAGGCTACATTGAACAGCTCATTTACAGATTGTAAGTGATTTAAATGTATATATATATTGATATGTTAGTGAATAGTTGAGTTCTTTTTTTCAAAAGGGGCCGCTCCTTTAGAGGCAGTGTTGGGTGCATTTACAGAGCTGGTTATGATATTAACTCGACACAGAAAGACTGTAATCACATTCTTCTTACAGTACTCCTGTCAGCTTAGAAACCAACACTCAAGAGTACCGCGGGTTCTCAACCGGCCCTAAAGAGACACTCAGAGAGCATCGTAGAGATCAAGATGTACCAGTGCAATAATCAGGACGTAGTTATATGCATCCTCATGTTTGAAGCACTTGGTGACTGATGTGTGGACGATAGCCTGGGTCAGGGAGAAGTGGAAGTCTGTGCAGTTTGGTGCAACGTTTGTGCTTGATGGATGGTGTTATGGTTTTTCCAAGCCTTTGTACTCTTTGTAGCTGAATGCATACAGGACATATAGCAGGACATATAGCAGGACGTAGATATTGGTGTTATGACAAGACGTCTCTTTAAGTTGTGTTTTAGCTAAATGTTTTTCCGGCATTTATTCTATCTGTCTACATAACTTGTTTTGCTCCCTACAAATGTGTTTCATGTCACCCCTTCTCACGCCCATGCATCAACAAGTATAACGTTTGGATGATTTAATTTGGTCTAGCTTCAATTGAATGGGCACTGATTGTACCTCATATGTTCGTGAGGAAGCCCTGTAGAATGGATGTAAACACCAAGAAAATGGAAATGGTTTTTCTCTAGTGCACATGATTGGATGGGAATGAATAATTATTTTCTCTCCTCCCTCAGAAACTAATCAACATCTCATCTGAAGTTATGAATATTCATGTCATACCCACTCAAACCAAGCACTTCCAAACAACTTACACTAAAAAGGTATGTTTTTTCATTACAAATGGCTGACCTGAATGACTCCACTCAGCCATTAGTGTTGTTTCTTATGATTCAACCCGTTCCATCTGTGTTCCTTCAAGTATCGACTCATCCCGGGCCTCGCCTACACACTGAGGGTCAGGCTGTGTCCCGACGAGTGGCGCTACTTCTATGACTGCATTCGAGTTCACTGCAAGGTGAGGATCCAGATGTTTGTGCACCACTGAGGGCGCTTTCATCTTTACACTTTAGGCATTAAGTAAAAGCTGTACATCACAGCGATCCTCAAATAACTTCAAAGCAAACAACTAACTAATAATAATCTATTTGTAGATCGAAAATTGGGGGGAAATGTCCAAGATCATGTCTCCAAATTGTCTTGTGTCTCCAAGTTATTCATTTTAATATGATTGTGCATAAAATAGCATCTCCAAAATCTCTATCTGTAGTTTTTGCATCAAAAAATACTAATTTAGAAAATGTTCTCCTGTCAATCAACTGTTTCAGCTCTAGTTGTTTTATTATTTGGTGAAACATCCCCATGTTTACTTTGAGACCTCTCTTATCGGTCTTATCTCTATACACTGTCTCCTGTTTTCTCTTTCTTGTGCATTCAACCCACCCACACCCGTTCTAAGGGGGAGGAGAACCTGTTAATTCCAGTTCATGCTTACCCTGTCATCGATGACCTGTGCATCCCTCCTCACATCGACCTGTCAGCCGTGCCACTTGGAAACAGGTGTGTGCGTACGCCGTACAGTTTGTGTGTTCTTCATCGGACTGTTTCCTGACCTCCCATCTGCCCCCGGGCTGGCCTGTCTCTTCCTATCCTTCCATACAGCTGCCCAGGCTTCCATTCACCCTTTGGTGTCAGATCATAACAAAAATATCCTCATCTCTTTTGTTCCCCACCTGTCTCTAGTGTTTGCCAGGCTATTCCTCTGAGATGCAGCTGCCCCATCGACTTTGAGTTCCAGGTGCAAGTTATCCAGCCCCACGAGGCCTTCTCCATCCAGCCCCTCACAGGTAGGGACTTATCAAATATATATACCTTCGATGTTCCCTCACTGTGTTAAGCGTATACAGATGACTGAAAGTTAGCCTTGGTATAAAAGTGATACACATATTTGCAGATTTCAAGACTATATAAAAAATGAATCTATGAAGCTATTTTTCTATCATTACAATTCCTACGAAAACCTTTTAAAGACGAGGAGGCCACACTTTAACCAACACCTGTGAAATCATTTACACCCTTTTGTTTGTCTTTTAAGGCAAATAATATGGCCTTCTGCATGTTTTCCCTTTATCTAGCAGGGGATGTGGATCTGTGGTTCTCATGTAGCACACCAGCCATTGTAAAGCAGGTGTGCTGTGTTTTCTCAGACCTTGGACTGGTTGTGTATTAAACAAGTCGCCACAGAGTTTGAAGGATGCTTGTAGTTTCCACACAGCGACACGAAGCAGTATTGAAGGTCTGGGAAGCATCATAACACACGGCGGAAAGCAGCACTTAGGATTTGAAATACAGCTGGAGGTTTACCTAAGTACAAACCTGGAGTGGGAAGAACGGATACAAACGAGTTTCTTATTTTGGATGTCCTTTTTTTATCCTCTGTCCTCTCTACACACAATAAACCGTAACACATCACTTACAGCCTAAGTACATGCAATACAAGGCGTGAATCCATTATGTTTAGCTAACTAGTTACAGCACACTCTGAATGGCAACAGGTTGTGTTCATGTTATGAAAATGAGTGTCACAAGCACCCCTATTGTCTTCTCTTTGCCCCTCCAGGTGTGATACCAGCCAATGGTGAAGAGAATATCATGGTGACCTTCAGTCCTTTCCAATACAAGACTTGTCAGGTCACCTTCCAGCTGATCATCTCTCAGTTCAACAGCAGACCCTTCCTCTGCACCGTCAGTGGCAGCTGCACCCCTCACTTGGCCCTCAGGTAAAACCAGCCGTTGATCTTTATTTGTCGAATTGCTTAATACTATAAAATGAATGAATGGTACAAAACAGATTTGAGGTGTTCTTCATGGTTTCCCCGCTGCACTACATTGATGGGACAGTATCTCCTTAATTACAAAAAGACCTATTCTTAGATGTGGAGGTTTTTATAAATATAGATATGTTTTGGGAGTTGCAGAGTGTTGTACTCATTAGCTGTAGATATGACTGCCTTCCCTACGATGTAACAGTGATACAGTAAGAGGATCAACAATGCATCCTTGATTTTTTTTTTGGTGAACTTTCCCCTTAAAGGCGCACACGGATATTTACATCGGCTGAACAGGATCCAGCAGAATATATTTGTTTAAGGGGTGGTAATGTGTTTTTCTTGTTGTTTTTTCTCTTTGTTATCATATGTGACATTTCATACTCTAACTGTTGAGTTCACACCCTCTCCTGGGTTTTATCTTCAAGTACAATCAGACAGAACTTCAGTAACACCACTTATGTGTTCTATAGAACAGTATAGAAATATGTTATGTCCTCTGTTCTTCCCCATGGAGCTTCATTTAGTCTGGATAAACATCACAAATCCTGACTGATAGTATAACAATGATTAGATGGAGCCTTTTCGTTCTCCTCACGCTGTCCAGTAATGACCACAGCTTTCAGGTTGTTCGTGCAAGTAATTACTAAACTAGGTGGTCCATTTAGAGCCAGAGAAAATAGGCTTGTGTGCTGATTACAACTTCCCATTAGTTGTTTTTTCCAGCCAGTGTAGAACCTAATGTTTAACTGTGTTCCCATGAGAAAGATGGTGCCATCCATCACACAGCAGCGGCTCCATCCAGCGCACTGTCTTGGTGTTATCTCGGCCGAAAGTTAATAATTCATGAAAATAGCTTGGTAGCTGCTGCAGTGAAATCAAGATGGATATGCCTCCCGATGAATGTTTGCCGTATAAAGCATTCTCCCTCTGTGTGTTGTTCCCCGCCGTGGAACTAATAAAAGATATTTGCAATTGAAAGATTAAAATAATAATTGCAAGAGCCAGTGTTTTTCCAGCTAGAACCAAACGCTCGCTGCTTAGTGTTGCTGCCCGGCTTATCTTGTGTACAATAAACACATCCCTCAAATCACTATGTTGCATCAATCTAATCAATCTTATGTCCTGCAATAAGCGCTTATATAAACGTAGTAAATCTTTGTGACGCGTTAAATGTTGACACTGTTTCAGAGAAGTGTCGAATCAGCCATTAAACACCGCGGTCATAGATACTGCTGAATGTGTCTTTCTAATTAATATCCGCCACCACAAAAAATGACAGCTGGAGAAATGTAAATATAATGAAAATGAATGATCTGGCTTCTGACCTCGTTGCTCTGCCTCCCTGCCGTCCCGCACTGCCCATATATCATCGTATAAACACCCTATTTAGAGCCATTCTCTCTGCTACGAGAACAGATCCTGGACCTCTAAACAAAAATGAACCAATTACCGTGCCGCCACCACCTCTCCACTCTTAAGTTTTCCTCCTTCCACTGTTTATTCATTCAGATGTTCCTTCTAGCAACCTCAAATTAGCAGCAAACACGTCCCTTGCATTCAAATCCGTGTTCTCTATTCATGAGTCTGTTCTCGCCCCTTACTAATGTGTGCAATTCCAACATAATTAAAACGTTACTTCATTAGGCGTCCTTTTCCGTTCTCTTTTCTCTGCATGATAGTGAGTTGGGAAAGAAGGCGGGTCATGGGGATGCAGTTCGATACACAGGACCTTCACCTGTCACTCAAGTGCCCCGTCAAAGTAAAACCAAACTCAGGTCGACTAAGGAGGCTGACAAATCAAAGGTAGTGTGTGAGATGTGTTTAGTTATGTACCTCTATTCATTTAGTTTAGATAAGGAGACAGAATCCCCAATATCAGACTGGGAAGGTTTGTAGTTTTGGTTCCTCCTTTGCCTTTGTCCTATCTAATAATTCGAAACAAACCAATCTCTCTTACGGTTGTGTACTGCTGATCCTTTCTGGCTGTGGCATGTTGCCTTTCATTTCATGCTGTTTGTTTCAAGACACTGAGAGATCAAGCGAGTGTTCAGGCTGCACTGAAGCCTCCGGTAGATGTCTGCACTCCTGCAGGCGTGGCAAAGATGCTGATCATAGACACTGATAAACTCAGCTCTAAAGACCTGAAGGAAGGTACATGAAACCCAATGATTGTAATCTTTTTGATGCATTTCCTCTCAGAAAAGCTGTATTATTGTCCTGTTCTATTCTGCCTTTGCACAGTATGGTGAATCAGGTCAATTGCAATACAGAAAATACACATATAACAAAGTATGTGTCTGGTTGTCCCCTCACTTCAGCCATATCGTGTGGCAGCATGGCTGGTCTGCAGAACAGGCAGATGAAGGAAGCCCTCTTCAGGAAAAAGGTTCAACAACACGTGAAGGAGGAGCAGGCCAACCACGTCAGATGGTGAATACATTGACATTTACATTGAAATCCCTGTGAATGGTTAAAGTGGTTCTTATGCACTAACTCAAGTTAAAGAAGCTTAACAGAGTCTACAAGTGATAGCAAGTTGTAGGAGAGGATGCTATTTTTGGTTTTGCATTATGCTGGAGAGATTCGAGGGAGAGAAATCGATTCAGAAAGTGTCTTGTTTTAGATGAAGTGTTTGTGAAAAGATTGTTTATTCCCTCAACATTTTCTAAACTGGAAAGAAAAGCCAATTGAAGTTAAGACGCACCTCACATGTACTTTTTAGATTTCTTTCCAGTTGCATATGTGTCTTTAAAAAGTTATCTTTGATGTTTTTTCCTGTTTATTTGTTATTTCAAAGGCAAGTTCGTGTTGGTAAGGACCCGGTGTCGGAGCACAGCAGGAGGCAGATAGCGGAGGAGAGAGAGATTGCGCTGCATGAATACATGGTGAGAACTTCCCCTTAATTATGGACTCAGATAAACAGCCTGCCGATTGATATTCTTACAGCAGGTCGTTTAATGGAACAGTCTAATGTCGATCAGGGGTCAAACGCGGTAAAGAATTGTGACAAATGTGGAGCCAATTACTATACTTTACCTCAATTCAACTTAGGGCATAAACATAGCGACCACCTTTTAATATATCTAGCAAAATATTAGAAAACGTTGTCAACTAGAAAGTACATTAACAGGACCAAAATACATATAAGCAAGTCCCACGGTGTCATTTAAAAAGAGAAATGTATATCTGTGTCACTCTTTACCTTATGTAAGAAATGTTTTCATTGGCTCAAATACAAGACCTTTACTCTCTATACCTTGTTGGAAAGTGTAATCGCCAGAATTATAGTTTTGCAGTATTCCTTTTGAATTACCGCGACTAAAATACCGGAAGTGCTGCTTTTAGCTAATCAACACATGCATAGCCAATGTTCTTCAGTAGCTTTATTAGATGTTGTTTCATGCTTTTATGCTGCGTGTGTGACGCTTTATTGAGTCACAGTGGAAATGTGCAGCCTCAGCCAAAGTCACATCACTTCTGAAATATGGGTCTATGCGTGTGTGTGTGTTTTCTCAAAAAGTTATTTGAATAGTGAGCACTTAACAGCACTTCCTCCCCTCTCCTCTCCACCTGCACTGTTTATAATACACACACACACACACACACACACACACACACACACACACACACACACACACACACACACACACACACACACACACACACACACACACACACACACACACACACACACACACACACACACACACACACACACACACACACACATTCACAGCCCTCTTTGGAGTTTTATAGATGCTCTGTGGTTTTTATGATCGGAGCTAGTACCTTGTTCTTTATATCCTCTGTGGAATCTGGACTGCAGACCAGACCTAGAATAACTCAACAGAGAAGATGTCCTCCTGTGTTTGCATTACAGCTTCGTGGCTTTATCTAATTATTCTGCGATACCTTGATATATCATGGCCTGTCACAATAATTGACTCAGTGTATGATACATTGACATGACCCCCATCAATTGTACATTATCAAGTAATGGATCCCCAGCTTCGTTGTGGGGACATGTCGGCTTTAGGCTACATAAAAGAGGATTTGCCATCTTAATTATAGCTAATATATATATTGTTTTTTTTGTTACGGTCCTAACCATTAAGAAAATGTATTTGCAGGATATAGCCTGTTCAGTAATAGAATTGTGAGGGATGAAACCCTCTTTAATGGTCTCACATGCAGAGCACACAGCGCACACAGTGACATGTGTTCTCTGCTTTTAACCCATCCTAGAACCAGGAGTCTAGTACTAGGAGCCAGCTATTGTACAGCGCCCGGGGAGCAATGGGAGTGAGGGGGGAAGGGGGATGTACGGTGTCTTGCTCAAGGACAGGGTGAACTGGGACTTCTCCAAGTAGCAGTCCACACTCCATATTTTAGGTCTGGTCGGGGACTTGAACCGGCGACCCTACAGCTCCCAGTCCAAGACTTGCACCTACTGACTGACTGCCGGACAAAAGTGTCTCTGCATTTGACCCACCCTAGTGTTAGGAGCCATTATGAACGGCGCCCGGGGAGCAGTGTAGGGAACGGTGCTTTGCTCAGGGACACCTCGGTAGCACTTGGTCTGGTGACCTTCCAGTTGCCAAGCCAAGTCCCGATGGACTTCGCCACCACCGCCCACCAAAGAGGAATACATCTTTAGATCTGTGACAAAGTTTAAACATTTACTTAAGTGCAATTTCTGGTAACAGAGCCTGAGAGTAAATGTACTTTATGCTCCTGGTTTTGTTTGGTTATTATGTACATCATTTACATTATTTAGAATATTTAAATATGTTTCTCACGTTCCAATTCTTATGTCTGAACAGAATTAATGGTGTACTTTATTTATTATATTATTATTATATCATGGCATAAAATGGTCTTAAAATAACAAAACCCATGCTCCACAGGATTAGTTGTCATGGTTACTTTAGTAGATAATTAAGATTTCCGACAAACCCCATCAAGCGTATTTCTTCCTGTGACAAAGACACTGTTATCTCTTACTAAAGAGATTAAACATGTTGAAATGTTATTTTTCCGTCGGCTTCGCAGCATCGGTCATCTCCAGAGCAAAAATAGAAATCTACTTCATGCTTTTAAACCAACATGTTCGACAGCAGATTGCTTGCCAATTCCTCTCCAGCATGATAACTGATTTGTTGCAGGTGAAAAGGGGAGATGAGAGGCGGGAGGAAGGCTTCGCTGCTGGACGACCTGAACTCTCCTCCAGACGACTGCTCTGTGCAGCAGGACAGGTCTGCTCTGTATCACTCACTCTCTTCATGCAGCTTCTGATACAGTGGGACTCAGCGACTCCCCTGGTTGAGCAAGCTGTTTTTAAATAGATCTTTCTATCATCACTAGATTAATGACCACTCATTTCATGTTGACAGCCCTCCATCATGAGTGAGCCCTGTGACAGCATTCATTTCTGGGGGGGTGATGGATGTCTTGAAATGTAACAGTTTTTGCAAGCCTGTGTCAAACTATCTAAATACACTGTTATTGTAATTTCTGTCAAAATCTGAAACTTAGCTTGATACAGCTCTCCTGAGTCATAACACATCTAATTCATATCATAGGAAAACCACTTCAATTGAGCTTACATGAAGAACATGCTATATTTATTTGTACAATAAAGTACAGCAGTCAATCCTACGTTAACACACTTTGATGTTTCTGTAACTCAGACATCTATAAACACATTTGTTTTTTAACCTGCTACAAAAAAACAGTTCATGCCACATCCATTTTATTTGCCTGTTATGGGAGAAATGCTGATTTACGTTGCCAGCATTTCATTTTAAAGACAATGTTGTGCCAATATCATCGTGGAGCCACCATGTAAATACTCAGGGTGTCCGCGGGGTCTTAAAAAGTTTTACAAGTTGATAAATCAATTTAGCGAAAATGAAGGCTATTAAAAAGTATTAACGGGCATTTTCCAAGGTGTTACATTTTGTAGCTTGTTTTCAATAAGTAGATAAATGGTCCAAAGAGGTTGTATTCTACAGTCTGCCTGAATGTAATCATTGCGTAGGTGTGTAGTGTGATTCTGTGTAGTTTATTGATGGCATCCCGTTGGGTTTGACGTCATCTGAACAGGACATCACACGCTCACTGCTTGATAGCGCGGAGGTCCGTTTACGCCGGTTGTTAAGCAACATCGTTATGGGGAAATGCAAGTCTGCGTCCAAATGGTTGGAAGATAAGGAGGAAGGACAATCAATACTGTGTATAGTCAATGTGAGGTGAAGTGTGTCGCCAAGGTAACCGGTTAAAACTCAAAGTGGCGATGAGGTCTTAAAATGTCTGACATCTGACTTCAGGATTCCTGCATAGACCCTGATTCTGTACATCTGACTTCCTCGTTAACCACTGAGACCTCATGGAACTTCCCTTTTTATACGTGCTCCATGTAAATGCCAAATGAAAGTCAATAAATGTGTGTGTACCCTCTCCAGGCCAGCGAGGGAGCCCCGTCCTTCCAGTTCTTCTGCAGCTTTCAGTGGGATCTGAGGAGACGAGCCCTCAGTCTTTTCCAGCAGGCGGCCCGCAAGGTGCACTCACATCCCAGCACATGTGTAAAATGCTCACATGCATATTCATTGGCTTTAATGCACAGACTGGTCACGCCAACACACTTCCCTCTTCCCTCAGGAGGGGGCTGCTGTCCCTGTCCCTTTAGGTCAACCATGTGTAAATTCCTCCCACTAAATGCATAATATTATTTACGGTAAAGTCAACTTTCCTGGGAACATAAAGTGCCTTCCAGTGAACGCAGAATCATCTGACATGGCCTCTTAAAGTCACAGGACAAGCATACAATTTAAAGGTCTTTTTTTTTATCGTGGAGAAGTTAGTTTTTGCTAATTTTGTGTTTCTTCTTTTTAGGGCAACAAGGGTTCACTGTCCTCTTGTTGTTTGTGTGCCACTGAGTTTGATTTATTATACTTATTTAAAGCAATAACACCCTGAACTCTTCTCTACCTTTCAGACGGTGATTCGATGCCGCATGGACCGGAGACTGAGCTGTTTGAAGAAACTCTGCAGAACGATGAAGAACTCGCCCTTGGCAAAGAAAGGTTTTGATTACCCTCTAATCTCCTCATTCAGAAGTAATCTCATTAAGCCATGTCACAAAAGCATTGCTTAATTGAATTCATTCCTGCAGGAAAAATTGAGATCTCCTCTGGTTATTATGAGCTTTTTAGAACACACAGTACATGCAGGGCCAAAGGGACGGGGCTATTTATGGTGCTGAGGACATTTACATTACATTTGTCACTGACCATAACGATCAGAAGAATTCAATTACGACCTGTTTGTTTTTTTTCAGTCGAGGAGGACAGGACGTTTGATCTGAAGATCTCACCCGACAGGATCTTTCCGTTTTCTTTCCCCGTTTTCTCTGCATTGGTGAGTTCATTATATATCTGGAATCTATGACGTCCTTCCTGCAGATTACAGGTTGTTAGTTCTGTTTAAAATATACTTAATCAATGTCGCGGCCTGTCAAAACAAAAGCTTAAACCACTTCTTTGCAAATCGCTCTGTCTTGTTAAAGCTATTGAAATAAAATACTAAATTACCTTAATGGGTTCTGACATATGGAAGAATGAGACTCCCTGAAAAGTGTGTGGTCTAGTGCGTTGGTGTTCGGATCAGGGGGGTACAGGTTCAACCCCCACTGCTGTCAGCATGTCGTTGTGTCGACACTTCACCCCAAATTGCTCCTGTGGGGATTGCCCACAGTATTCAGTGTGTAAGTCGCTTTGGATAAAAGCGTCTAACAAGTGCGGTCTGGCAATCGTCCTGCACAAGAAACCATTTTCATTCATTATTGCCCTTGAAAGATGTCTTTGATCTCGATGTGGAATCAGAAAGGAAGCTCAGTTTCCCGCACTTTGATAAAGTCTCTAATTTCCCCGATGCCCCGGGGAGATAAGGCCTCAGTGTTCAATCGAACAAATAATGCCATTTGTCTCCTTGATGTTTCCAGTCTCGCAGTAATCTGGTCGAAGTGCCCGTGGATCCCATCGATGTTACTGTGACGACACATGTTCCTTTCTTCAAGCTTCAAGTGGGTGTTTACTGCAGATATGTACCCAGCAGCAGCGGGGGGGGGGGGGGGAACCACCTAAATACCTGTATTTTAATAAAAAAAATAAAAAACCTGATTATTAATATCAATCATATTATTGTATTGGTTTTGTTTGTTTCTACAGGTTCCACAGCACTATAAGCTCATGGGCTACAGACCTGTGTCAGCCTGGGAGGCGTTTAACTCGTACATCCCAACCTCTCTGGCCAGACCACTTCGCACTGCGGTAAATCTGCAGCACCTGGACCAAAACATGCAGATTCCACCATATTAGAGAAAGATTGATTTATCTCTTCACTCATCTACCTAGAAAGAGCCGGTGCTGAATGAGTCTGGCGCTGTGGAGGCATGGGGGGATCAGCAGAAGGATGAGGCAGAGGAGGCTGTCTGTTTCTCCTTCAGCGCCCCTGAAGCTCTGCTCACACCTTTTCCAGCAAACCCACTCAGAATCTTTGTAAGACCATGTATCTTTAATATGCATCTGCTCAAAAATATCTAAAAATGAAATGGCCCCTCTTTCTGTTGTGTACAATTTACATTTCTTCTGGTTAAGAGACCCCTAGTCAAATACTTACATATTGTGTTTAACCCAGAGACTGAAATAGGATATCAATACATAATGTGATATGTGTTTGTGTTGTAGAACCCAGCTCCAGGCCTGCAGGCGTACAAACCCACCCCCAAATATCTGGAGACTGACCTGGAGTTCCACCTCTGCCCTCTGCCCAGGTAACACTCAGTGAATACATGTGTACGGTTTTATCGAGTTAAAGTGGACCTATCATGCTATATGTGAACAATATATTGTTCACATATAGCATGATAGGTCCACTTTAAAGTAAGTAGGTGTTCTTTGAGCTGACATTTAGCGATATATTGTTCCCACTCACTCGGAAAGTGCTTTCTGTGTTTAGGTATCCCATCCCTGAGAGCAGCAGGTGTGGCAGAGGGACGCAAACCCCAAACACTCAGAAGAAGCATCTGGACCGCAAGGTCATTTTTTTCAGAGACTTATGAACAACACTTTAGCTGCACACATTAAGGGAGGCATTCACTAACGAGATATGTGTCTTAAAGAAAGTTGAAGAACATTTCATTTGATTAAAAAACCTCAAACTAGAAATGAAAGAAAACGGGACATTAGATACATCTCTAGTTCATCTGTTTTCAATCTTATTTAACTGATCCTAATGTGGCTAATCTTTTCCTTACCAACAACAGGAAGGGATCGCTGGCTTCATGACATGGAAGGATTTAGATTCGATCACCTCAAAGGGTCTGTCCAGCCAGCCGTCTCCCAGCAGTGACTTCGCCCATCGCAGGTAGGACAGAACGTATTCTCTTGTTTCTCTTCATCCTCACAGAACCACCCAGAACTCACCACGAGGTACTTCCCACATAAACTGGAGAAGCTCTAAGACAATTGTGGGATGAAAACGTCCTAGTACATGTTTACATAACTTGAGTAGAGAGGGGCTGTGTTTCACTTCCGCTGTATCTTTTCAGTCCGTGGAAGAATTTGAACTCATGACCTTGTGGTCGCATGACTTCACTCTACTGAAGCATGTTGACCTTACAGTTGTTTTTACGCTCCATGAGAACGTGCATTCATGAGGGATTGCAGTCGAAAGTGAGCAATAACTTCACTGTACTGGAAATTCCTTTTATAAAGTTTGAATTGAATGCTAAGTGAGCTCAGAGATCCCTGTTTCTTTCCTGTTGCATCAATAAGTGAGCTCTTGATCCATAGCTGGTATCTGTAGATCTTCTGGGACCTTTCACAAGCCGCTTACATGTGAATGACTTGTAAGACATAGGATCAGGTTGCTGGTTTAACAAGTGGTCACTTATACTGTAGTAGACGTTTATATTCATAGTAAATATTTATCCTGACAAATTGCCAAGAGGCTTGTGTATTAATATTTAATGTGTTGGCATGCCATTCATCACGCAGTATTACGTAGAGATGACTTCCTGCAGTATTTGTTTCCCTCATGGCAGTTATCGTTTAGCATTTCAAGCATTGGTTCTGATTCGACATAGCTTTCTTTGATTTTTTTACTTGAAATATATCTTCATTTGCTCTTTAGTTCTCCTTTTGTGAAATATCCCATACAGTTGTAGAAATCTCTTGAGTGTTGAAGTTATTTTCTCACTCGACTCTGATTTTATAATTCTCACTTGATTGCTAATGTCCACGTTTCAGTAGTTTTGGATTGAAGCGTTGACTCTACTGGTGATCAGTTCTACTTAAATGGTATGGAAATAAGAATTGAAAGCTTGTGCTGTAAACTCTCTCCTTGCTGTTGAACACCTACAGTGAAACGCTTACAGAATCTAGGTCATATGTAGGCAGACTGTCTTGTGAGATGATGACTTATTCAGTCGTTAACCTAAATGGACGGTGAATAAATGATGATATTTTGATGTCAAGTATTACTGAAGGCTGCATGGTATCGTCCC
>NW_022991693.1:110000-148067 GCF_902827175.1 Gymnodraco acuticeps
TAGTGGCTGTGGTTTCTTTGTTTGACGCACTTTCGCTTGAGGTATAATGAGTTGAATGAAAGTATGTGAATTACTTTCTGCTGACTTGTCCGCAGGCATTTAGTGCAAATTTCATAACGTAGTTTTCTTCCTATACGAACATTCGTGATTCTTTATAATCATCTTGTTCAAACATCTGAAATTCTACTTTTGCTAATTACTCTTTTCTCCATCATAATTAAATCCCATGCTATACTTAAATTGCTCTTAATAACCCTCATGTCTTGTGTTTGCAGTGATAATGTCGTGTTTTGAAATGTCAGGGTTCTACCACATAGCCTGAAGCGATGCACAACTGCTTTAACGTGACTCATCTCCGAGCTGTGGCTGCTTAACCAAACCTAGGTTGTTAAATCAGCCGTGCGACAGTACAGTGTGCATTTGGGGCGAAACAGAGAACCCATAGGGCCCTATGATGCTTTTTGGGGTTTCCTATTTCCTGTAGTGTGCTCTATACGGAGTTTAGAGTCTCAGTTAAAGATGGACGAGGACTTGTATTTGTTCGCTTTATCAAATCAAACATCACACTAATGTATACGTTTACCTTCAGTAAAAGCACTATTTTCTTTCATGATTTATTCCCAATAACTTAAAACTGAGATGACAAAGATGACTGGGTGTTTCTTTAGCTTAGCACATGTGAAAGTGGAGATGAGGGGAGAATCCAGCAGGCAGATGTCACAGAGCACTAATACTCTGGATTCTGAGAAAAAAGGCTACGGCCCGTCTACACTACAGGCGTCAAAAAATGCTTTCAACGCTTCGCCCATTCATTTGAATGGGGTGACGTAGGATATTTTCAAACTTCGCCGAACTGCATTGTGGGGAGCATGGCAAGGCGTTGCAAGCATCACGAGCGTCTATCGGCGTCAAAAGTTGAACAATGTTCAACTTTTGAGGCTCGATGCTTTCTCGAAGCTGGCGTCAGCCAATCAAATCCCGTTTTTGCAATTCCCGCCAGTACAAGCGCTAGCCAATCAAACCGCGTGCAAGCTGGGAGAGCCAGACCGCAGTTCATTTCCTCATATTCCAAACGAGAAATTAGGGTAGCAAATCACCCGGTTCTTTCCGACCAGAACTATTTACCGGGATACAAACCGGAGGAACCAGGCATGGAGGGAGGTGGCAGAGACAGTGGGTGAAACTGGTAGGTTTTCGCCTGTTTGGGGATTTTATATCCAGTTTACTTCGTTTTAACATTGCTATTGCTTTGTATGTCGGGGGCGGGAGATTCATGTGATTGGTTGTTGGTCGCGTTGCTGGCAAAAAATCCCCAAGCTTCAGATACGCCCACCTCCAAGCGTCAACGCACGCTGCTGTGTGGACGCTCCGAGTTTTGTAACGAGGCTAACGGTACGTCCACACAGCAGCTTTTCAAAAATCTTGAAAATCTTGGAGCTGGGCGTGTCTGAAAGCTTGGGGATTTTTTGCGAGCAACGCGACCAACAACCAATCACATGAATCTCCCGCCCCCGACATACAAAGCAAAAAACCCCGGGGATTTTATGCGAGCAATATATATATATATATAAACTCCCCAAACAGGCGAAAACCTACCAGTTTCACCCACTGTCTCTGCCACCTCCCTCCATGCCTGGTTCCTCCGGTTTGTATCCCGTTAATAGTTCTGGTCGTAAAGAACCGGGTGATTTGCTACCGTAATTTCTCGTTTGGAATATGAGGAAATGAACTGCGGTCTGGTTCTCCCTGCTTACACGCGGTTTGATTGGCTAGCGCTTCTACTGTCAATTTTGCATAAACGGGATTTGATTGGCTGACGCTTCCAGCTCAGCTTCAAAAGTAGAACATTGCTCAACTTTTGAATCCTGAAAATCCTGGAAATCTTCGCTTCGCTCCCCCACAATGCAGTTCGGCGAAAAGCGAGGCAAAGTGACATCACCCCCATTTAAAGTCAATGGGCAGAGAAGCGTTGCTGCTGTGTGGACGTACCGCAGGGCCGGCCCTGACCAATTTGCCGCCCTAGGCAAGATTTTAGCTGGCGCCCCCCCCAAAATGCAGACACTCACTATGATTCGCACGTGCGCGGTTGTGGCATGACCACCAAAACAAAGATATTGACACAAGATGTGTGCAACTGTATTTAGTTTCCTATCCATGTGAACATGATTTTAAGTGGGGGGGGACCTCACCTCCTCTAGGGGGGTCCGGGGGCGTGCACCCCCGGTAAGAGGTTTTTTTTAAAATATTGAAGTTAAAAGCATCAATCTGGTGCACTTTGAGAGCAACATTAAGAGATCTATGGATACATCTCTCAACACCAGAGGAAACAGAACTGTAAACAGATTTTCTTTTTCTTTATGGATATTTTCTCTCTCTTATTTTTTCATAACTAATGATCATATAAAGGTGAGCCTTTACCTCACTGAGCTGAGGTTATCAGAGCCTCAGTCTTTCAGGAGAGAGCTCTCTAAAGCTCTCCCTCCCCCGCGGCCGCTTACATAGTAAATTCCAATGTTAATAAAAGCACACAGAAGCTGTGTACGTTTTTTGGGAGTTTGATTTATTTTAAATTAACACAAATACAAAATTAAAACCTATAATTGCACACTAAAACCATTATTTCAAAAAAAGAACTATTTCACATAAACCTCTGGTTTTTACTGGGGCTGGGGCGATTCAACTTGATTTTGGGGGGGGGGTGTGCCATAGTTTATGGGCGCTGTACGCAATATAGGCGTAGTTCTGTTAGTATAAGATAATAAGATGTACTTTGTTGATCCAAAATCGGGAAATTGTGTTATGAAATAAAAAATATTTTTTTAATTTCTAACGTTTTTTTTCGGCGCCCCCTATGGGTTGATGCGCCCTTAGCATTCGCCTATACTGCCTATGCCGAGGGCCGGCCCTGACGTACCGTAAGGATTTATTTACATGTCCATTTCTGTGTTCATGTCCTTGAGCTAGATCTCTGCCTCATTAAATAATCAGGACTCATTCTACGTGCACATATTTAATTGTGCTTATGATAAAGGTCTATGCTGATTTGAAAAGAGTTGTATTGCAAAGTAGAGACATTAGTATGAGTAATAGTAGATGGCCGTCTACCACGTGGTACTTCCTATTTTTCTACCTTTTGTTCAACAGTGGTTTTGATTCGAAGGATCTGAAATATACTTCTAATCAATACCTAGAAATGCATTTACTTCAGAGGATGTGAATGTGTGATTTCTGTTTAGTTAGATTGACGGTAAACATAAAACGCTGTGCTTTTTATTTCCAGGTAGTGAGGGGTGTGCACTGAAGCATTAAATAGGCCACCGACACAAAACAGGGACCACATAATCCCCCTGACATTTCTCCATACAGAAAAACCAATGTTTTGATGGGGGGGGGGGAGCAAACAGCAAATAAGCTTTTTTCTATCGAGGCGACTGGGCAGGCCTCGGATTAGTTTTTTCTGAATGAAAATAGAGATTGATACAGAGGCAGCAATGTATTTAAGAATGTTTCTGATTCATTGTATTGAATACACATGGACTATTCTGGACCTTTACTAAGCCATCTGTATTCTTTGACCTCTTCTGTATCAGAAGAGTTATTTACGGTTGTTTTTCTCTGACGTGCTTTCTATTTTAAGGTAGAGCTTCCGGAGACGTTGGGGTCAAGCCCCAAATCTGTGCTGCTGGCAGGCATGTGCAGGACTTCCCGTTTCCTCATTAGAGAATGTCCTGTTCTCCTTTCTTCACACGTGTCAGTACTCCTGTGAAATTGCGAGTTTGTCAAAGTATCTGCACCTTTTGCCCCTGACGCAGTTGTCTGTCTATTTCGTTCACTGGGTAAATGAAGTGATTGTGATTCAGAGTAGGTCCCCTTCATTCAGGGCAGCAGTGAGAGGGATGCTGGGATGGAAACAAAGCAGTAACTGGCAGCGATTGTTAGATGAACGACCACATGTCAGGTCACTTTAACTGTCTGTGAAAACAATTTGCTTCATATATTTATATTTGATTTGTTTGAATGACATTTCTAGAAAAAAGGAGGTTGATACTCCCTAACAATATCCATAATAATGCCTTAAGAGCGTGCTTTGCTGAAAGCGAGGTCACAACAGCACAGTGTCATTGTAATGTTTCTGTAGTATCATTGACAGTCCTTTTTAATAAGGGTCATTAGAGTAGGTTAATCCTCTGACCAGACTGTAAGTACATGAGCAATAAATACTAGTATTATATCTGTCTTCAGTAGTGGAAGATAATTAGAAACCCTAAGTGGTCTCAACATCAGTTGCGTTCTTTCAATGAAAGCCAACTCTCAGTAACTCAAGTAGACAAAGCTCCACCATATGACTCGGATACTCACATGTTCTCAATAAACACCTGAGAGGCACCAACTCTTAAGGACTCCACTCGCTCCACTGGAGAGCCGAGAGGGAAGCATTACTTTCAACAACTGTTACCAATGCATGAGTGCTTTAGGAGAAGCTGTTATTTTATGTAAGACACAAGACAATCACAAGTGTGGTTACTAGCTGCTTGTTTACCGCTAATTATCTCAGTAACCGCAGCACAAACACAGGGAAGAGAGCTTTACAGGCTCCGAGTCATGTATCCAATTACTGAGCTACAAACACAGTATTCCCAGTGAGAGACTGTGGGACAACAAACCCTTCCTTATTCTCGTTTGATTTGTTTGTACGCAGGGTAGATCCTCTGAGATTGGGAGATGTGGTCAACACAAATAAAAGGATAGGGAAGTTGTTGGTTTTGAGACATATGGATGCTCTCGGTCTTCTTAACACTGTTCCTAATTACTCCATATGACTGCATGCGTCCGGTGTGGATGCCCTCAGCAGCGATGAAGAGCTCGGTCCTCTACCAGGGGAGTTTGAGAATCCTTCAGAGCTTCAGAGTGTATACTGTTGTATCATTTACTCGCCTTACAGTACATTATGTACCACTGCTGCGAACATTTGAGTTGTTCAAAGTGTTTTCATGCTGATGCACATTTGTGTCCACCTTAACAAGTTTCTCTGTAAGATGCTGATTGGCAGGGACTACTTTTTAACGTTTTGTATGTGGTGTTTTTCCATCACCACAGCATGTTAGAAGTATGACAAAAAAATACGAGTGCCAGATGTGGCTTCCTTGAAAACGTGCATGCTGTCTGGATTAATTCATCTTGACATACAGTAAGCAAAAGAAACATTATATTCAAAGATATACTTATTTCTAAGGTTTAAATGCAGCTCTCCTGGCAGCTAATTATGATTATTTTAATTACCTTACCTGCCTTAATTATACCTTCTGTGACTATATGCGGCTAAATGCACACTTAGACAGTGAGACGTTAAACAATATTGCAAGTAGAAGAATTTAAAATAATTGGTCGTAGAAAGGATTCAGTACAAAGACATTGTATTAAAGCCCATCAGTAGAATGAGTGGAATGTAATTTGCATGGACTTATATCAGCTTGTTTTTCTCAGGTAGGAGGAGGTGATGAAGTCAAAAGTGTTTGCATTTCTGTCTCATCCTGTGACAAATTACACTACAGCGTTTCTTCTGCTAATATGCAATATTTGCTGCGCTCCACTACACAGACACAGAGTGACAAATGCACAGAATACTAATGAATACCACACAGTCTTATCGTGTTTTTAAAGCTAAATATTCCTCCTTCCTGTGTAAAACAGACGCCCAAAAACAATTGAATGCACTGTTTGATCTACTGATCATCGCCCAGAGAGCACAAGGTCAAATCCCCCATGTAAAGGTCAGTGCACGCCCGGTACTAAAATGACTATTTGCTATCTGTTTTTACGTCTGGCTCCTCTCCTCTCCATCTGCCTTTTTAGCATCAGAGCTTCATTTGAACAACTACCTTTAGTTACGACATCCCCCACCTCCAGCTCTCACTTTAGGTTCTTATCTGACCGACGCTTGAGAGAAACTCATCGGAGACTTAAAGCTCTCTCTGCTGTCGAGTTAAATTCAACTTGACCTTGACGAGTGTTTTTTTCCTTCTTCTGGTCATGTTTCTATAATCGATGTTTCAGAAAGTAAAGTTCATTTAATGAATGCATGTTTCCTCATCCAGCAGTAATAGCAAATTGTTCAAGCTATCAAAACTGCTGAGTTCATTAGCGCACATTTCTGAAACCCGCGTCTGTAAAGCCGTTGAAGACACGTCACCTGAACATGCTCCTGTGGGTATTGTCCACAGTACATGGCCATTACATGAATGTATGATCTGTATTTGTAAAGCGCTTTGAGAGTCATTGAAAAAGCGCTATATAAATATAAGGATTATTATTATTATTAAACACACTTTGTATTTCTGCTAGAAATCTAAGAACATTGAAAATAAGACTTTTGTGCATTTTTGGCTTTTATACATATCAACCAAAATGACACCATGTTTAGTTTTGTAATGCTTACTGATATGTTTACCCTATTTAAACACACCTGATTTGGTATCACTCCTATAGAGGCTCTAAATAGTCACATGTAAATGTTAAAGTAAGATGAAAACATGGCCATACATTGGAAAGAGAGAGTTGAAGTCGACAGACAACTGTTTAACAAAGGTTAATGGAGATATGAGTCAAATTACCAGCATTTAAATATTGTGTGTGTGACACTTACGGCCCGTCCACACAGCGGCGTGCGTTGACGCTTGCCGGCGGGCGTGTCTGACACTCGACCAACAACCAATCACATGAATCTCCCGCCCCAGACACACAAGCACACGGTTTGATTGGCTAGAGCTTGTACTGGCATATGATTCGATTGGCTGACGCCTCCGTCGAGGCGTCAAAAGTTGAACATTGCTCAACTTTTGAAGCGAGCAACGCCAGCAACGCTCCACGTCGCTTCCCAAAATGCAGTTCGACTAAAAGTGACGTCACCCCATTCAAAGTGAATGGGTAGAAGCGTTGGAAGCTTCAACGCACGCCGCTGTGTGGACGGGCCGTTACAGTGCTGCAGGAATGAGTCGTGGAACAGAGGAACGAGTCGGCATGTTTGCACTTCGGTTCGCTTGTGTTGAAGTCAATGGGGTTTTTGTTGGATGCCTGAAATAAGGGCTTTTTTGTGGAGCTGTTTAGGATGCCTAAAGCGCTCTATGTATGTATGTTGTCTTATCAGTGTAGATAGAATAACAAGTGTTTCTCTTGTGCAGAAATGTTGTAAAAGCATCAATACAAAAAGTAAATATTCTGAATATACTTTACTGAGTTACAAATGAAGTTTCTAGCATTTAGAGTAAGCCCCTGAGGTTTTCTGAGGAACAGGCGGTGCATCAGAAAGGCCGGGCTGACAGTCCCTCAGCAGATTTCATCACCAAAAGGCAATTACGCCCGTGCATTATCTTCTAAAGATATCAACAGGCTACCATGTCAGTGTCTCCTCCACTGTGCTGTGCATGTTGTCACAGCGAGCAAACACCAAGAGTCTGTTGCTCTGTGTCCAATCAATCTGTGCCGAAAATCTTTCCTACCATGCCTGCCTCCATCATTGTATATCAACCCTGAATAGAGAGCTTTTCATCAGAAATGTACAAAACTGCAGCTGAGAAAGATAAAGAACTAATATAATAGAAGACAATGTGATGAATCAGAAATTATGTAACGAATGAATTCATGCAGTGAAAGGCAAGTAGAGGGATCCAAGGTGAAGGCTTTACAGTCACATTCAAGTTATAAGAAGAGATTTAACCCTCCGGTATCATTCGATTGGACTACGCAAATTAGTCATTCGAGACAAAAATGTCCACTGCAAAATGCTTTGATAAAAACATTATATTAAAAGGTTTTTTTCACAACTTTTTTGGGTTTAATCTTTAAAGCAACTTCCGCCCTAATAGAAAATACCAAACATATAATCATTTTCAGGATTTTAACCCTTTAAATGCCATTTTGAAAACATGAAACCGCTGTTTTTTTCATGATGAAAACAGAGAAAATGAGTTATTTTCCAAAAAATACATATCTGGGGACTGGCTCTTTTTTTTTTATCACAGTCTTGGATATGTCAAAGATTAGAAACAACATTGATTTTGGTTGATTATTAGTTTTTGCACAAAATCAGATTGAACAAAAAAGTTACAAATTAGTCATTCGGGACAAAAATGTCCACTTCCAAAGACTTTTTGGGGTTAAATCTTTCAATCAACTTCAGTCCTGATCAAAAATACCAAATGTTAAATTATGTTCAGGATTTTAACCCTTTAACTGCCAGTTTGAAAACATGGATTTGCGTTTTCTATGAAAAACATGCACAAAAAGGCAGTTATTTTCCATATAATGAATGTTGGGGGGGTCGGCTTTTTTTTTATCACAGTCTTGGATATGTCAAAGATTAGCAACAACATTGATTTTGGTGGATAATTAGTTTTTGCACAAAATCAGATTAAACAAAAAACTCACACATTAGCCACTCGCAGACAAAAATGTCCACTTCCACTCCCATTATAACCACATCTTTTGATCTCTCCGCCATACCGGTATAAAATCATGCATTTTGTAATGTCAGGGTTTTATATTGGAGGAAAATAGTTCAATTTGTCCTTTTTACTGTAAAAACCAGATGTGACATTTTACCATTGAATTACATGCTTGTCATTTCTTGGTTTCTTTGCCTGTTGTATAATGGGGCCCTGACAGCCATTGGAATACATGTATGCAACTAATATGATGTAGGTGTGTTGGTATGGATGTGGAAGAGTGGTATCAGCTGAGAAGTGTGTGTGTGTGTGTGTGTGTGTGTGTGTGTGTGTGTGTGTGTGTGTGTGTGTGTGTGTGTGTGTGTGTGTGTGTGTGTGTGTGTGTGTGTGTGTGTGTGTGTGTGTGTGTGTGTGTGTGTGTGTGTGTGTGTGTGTATCCTAACCACCTCAACTGGCTCCTTTCGACGCGAAGGAGGAGCGGCTCAACTCCGAGTCCCTCCCTGATGACTGAACTTCTCACCTTATCCCTAAGGGAGACACCAGCCACCCTGCGGAGAAAACCCATCTCGGCCGCTTGTATCCCGCGATCTCGTTCTTTCGGTCATGACCCATCCTTCATGACCATAGGTGAGGGTAGGAACGAAAATGGCCCGGAAGACAGAGAGCTTTGCCTTCTGGCTCAGCTCCCTTTTCGTCACAACGGTGCGGTAAAGCGACTGCAGTACCGCTCCCGCTGCTCCGATTCTCCGGCCCATCTCACGCTCCATTGTTCCCTCACTCGAGAACAAGACCCCGAGATACTTGAACTCCTTCACTTGGGGTAAGGACTCATTCCCTACTTGGAGTGGACAGTCCATCGGTTTCCTGCTGAGAACCATGGCCTCAGATTTGGAGGTGCTGACCCTCATCCCAGCCGCTTCACACTCGGTTGCGAACCGATCCAGTGAGTGCTGAAGGTCGCAGACCGATGAAGCCATTAGAACCACATCATCTGCAAAAAGCAGTGGTGCAATCCTTAGTCCACCGAACTGCAGACCCAATTTTTAGTATTCATTGTAATTGTCACGTGTAGTTTTCAGTGTTGTTATTCAGAGTTGAAGCCCAGGTTCTGTATTTCAGGTTGCATTCTGATTATATTCCCTATACCTTGACATCCCTTTCTGCTCTGAGCGCTTTTCTGATTTATTTAAAGATACAGCGGATGTTACTCACGCGTCTCCACCTCCTCAGGCGTGGCGTCGGTCAAACCAGCTACGACTTGATTTAACCCTGGCACTCGATTGCACTATCGTCTAATCCATGGAGTCAGGTGATGATGGGAAGCTCACTCTTGTGAAGCCACACACTTAGTGGTACATCTCCGTGTTGGAGCACATGCAGCAGGAGTGACCTCGGGCGCTAGAGAAATTGCCTTCGGAGGTCAGGAAGAGGTTAAAAATGACAACACAGGGCAAAACGATGTATATATCAGTGGACCGAAACGTGTCCAACATGCATTCTATAGCTTAGGAAATGCATTTGAAAGACAATGTATGTACATAAATATCATGTAGTAGTTTATCAGAGGATATAATGCAGTGTTGTTTCTCAGTTCCTGATCCCAGATACATTTCCATAGCCTGAACTCCAGTGATGGAAGCTGCAGTGCGACAGCCACCTTTTAAATATGTGGAATACTTTCAATTAAAGTGTGCTTTAGAGCTGCCTAAGTGGGATTTGTGCTTCATCAGTGTGTGTATGCGCTCCGGGGAGGATTAAGGCCCATAGCACAGTTTTAATCTCTGATACAGATTACGCTCCGGGTTTCGACGAAAGGCTGCACGACTGTCAGATACTGTATCAGTGCTGAGAGATGTCTGTTGCATTCAGGGTCTTAATTCATGGCCAGTCGTTTTACTATGCAACAAAAAGGGGGTTTCTTTCTTTATCACAAACCTCTGAAGTTTCTTTTCTAACAACACCTAGTGTAGAAGTGCCAGCTTTAACTCTGATTTAGCCCTTATTAACACGTTCCTCTTAACAAGCCTCTGCCGCCTCTGGGACCCTTTTCACACACTCACATATCTCTACTGAATCAAATTGTTTTAAAAAGTATACTTATTGTTTATCGGGATGGAAACACATGCTTGCATTGCAAAGTGTGAACTTAAATGAAAAAGTAAAGATCTGTAGCACTGCGGCATGTAATCAAATATAAGCCTACAATAAGTTTAATCGCATATGGACTCATAACTTGGGATAAAAAAAGGAAAATGTAGACAAAGCTGTTCATAAAATAGAATTGTGTAAGCCATGCAGCATTTTCCTATATGTTTTCATACTGATAAACACTCAGCCTGTGTAGTGCCTTGCTCACCGTCCCGTCAGCAGTAGTTTGTGAAGCTGCAGACGGTTTTTTCTCCTGCTCTCCACCTGCCCAGGTCTCTCCCCTTCCTCTCCAGCACTGCACACAGCAATTGTCCTGTCACCAGCCCACTTTCCCGGCCCTCGGGCTCCAGAGTCACGGTCTACTTCCGACCGCTTATAGAGATTTGCTGGTTGGATGGCAGTGAACTCAACAGGCTTTCAGTGCAGGCTGACCTACTGGCTTCCATAGCTCGGGCAGAAAGCTTAGCTAATGGTCTGCTTGCTAAGCCCGAGCTGGGGTAGCATGCTCAGCGTATCCTCGCAGAACCTACTGTATTTAGTTTTCCTTTTGGTGCATAGTTTTATGTAGTTTCTTTGTGTAGCATTGGAGTAAGGCCAATTGGTTGCAGCAGGTTTTTCACATTTTCTCTCCTTCACTTTCTGTGTCATGCTAGAGATAGTGTCGGTCACACCACCACTTCACTTCAGACTGAAATAACTCAGTAGTATCTGATGTTATACCAACACATATTTCATGGTCCCAAGAGGATGATTCCTACTGACTTGAACCATATCTGAGCTTTTCTATGAGGCTCACATGTGTTGTTCTGTATCAGGAGTTAGAGAATCGCCTGCATGACATGTTGTACAAACATTCATAGTTATTTACTTTTGGTTTAATAAACTGTCTTTATTTGGTCCAATCTCAAATGCCCTTAGTTAGTTAGTCGAAGCAAGATTTAAAAAGTGTAATGTTCCTATGCAGCACAGGGTATAATGCTTACGCCATCAATACTAGGTTGCAGTATGTGAAATATGCATGCATGTGCAAGTAGAGCAGCATTCATACATAACATTAACACAAGCACAGACGCTCCTGCACGCGTCTGTATTTCACCTGATGGATTTGTATTCCACCCACATGCCTTCAAACACTCTTACACACACTTTCACACACACTTTCACACACACACACACACACACACTTACACACACACACACACACACACACACATTGTAAACGCCCACAGTGGGTCGCTTTAACCTATATATGTGAGCATGAGTGCACACGGCGAGTAATAATCTGTCGGCTATCATCACTGTCGAATCCCTCCGAGATCACACACATGTGCAGGAGGGATGAGCGACACAGCTGCTGGAGAGACAGAGGAGGCTGCGGATTACTCAGGGTTACCCACTGGTGTGTGTGTGTGTGTGTGTGTGTGTGTGTGTGTGTGTGTGTGTGTGTGTGTGTGTGTGTGTGTGTGTGTGTGTGTGTGTGTGTGTGTGTGTGTGTGTGTGTGTGTGTGTGTGTGTGTGTGTGTGTGTGTGTGTGTGTGTGTGTGTGTGTGTGTGTGTGTGGTGTGTGTGTGTGTGTGTGTGTGTGTGTGTGTGTGTGTGTGTGTGTGTGTGTGTGTGTGTGTGTGTGTGTGTGTGTGTGTGTGTGTGTGTGTGTGTGTGTGTGTGTGTGTGTGCGCGTGTGCTCCTGTCTGTGTGTGCTCCTGTCTGTGCGTGTGTGCTCCTGTGTGTGTGCATGTGTGCTCCTGTGTGCATGTGTGCTCGTGTGTGTGTGCATGTGTGCTCATGTGTGCTCGTGTGTGTGCTCCTGTGTGCGTGTGTGCTCGTGTGTGTGTGTGTGCGCGTCAGTCTTTGTGAGGACAAAATATACGAAATACTTATATCTGCCAATTATTTCTGTCTGTCTGTCTGGGTATAAGACTTGACCTGCTAGAGTAATGTGCATTCTCCCACCCCATCGCTATCCATCCATCAGTGATATTTCCTGCATGGCGCTTCTGATAAACACTGATGAGATGAAATATTGATTTCCCTAGTACACAAACACACACTCTCCCACTCACACCTATACTGTACACACACAGTGCCTCCCGCCTAATAAAAGGAACCCACAACCTAATTCACAGCCTCGCTGTAGTTTACGGTCATAGGTATGCAGTTAAAATGATTTGCTTGTGGCAACGTCTCTAATTCAACAGCGCTTTATCCCTGTGTCCAGTATCTCTCATAAATCAGACAGATGGAGATACATTAGGAGATGCATTTAACAGGTGGCTGTTGTTGACAAATCAAACAGAATATACCCACATGTGTGGATTTGGAAAGGATTTTGGATGTGCTGCCCAACATATTTCCTCTGGGAGTACAGACTGCCAGTCACTGCTGCGAGCCATTCGGTCCCTCTGTGTAAGAGTTGTGTTCCCCATGAAAGAAAGTGCATTTAAGTTCAGCAGAACCTCCTCTCCTGCCTTGTAGCATTCTGAGAGTTTAAAGGCTTAAGTCTGGAGGGAGTCTGGTTCACTGACATGAAGGTGTTATCTGCTCTTTGCTGATGACACTGTCCTTGTGGCTTCTGCTAACTGTGATCACTGATGTGCACTGGAGCGGTCTGTCGGCCGTGTGCTGCGGGTCACTTCAGATTATTTTAGTGCTTGAGTAGGAAGCTCCCTGGGCACCTCTCTTTGTAGATGCTTTGCTCAGACTGATCCAGGACATGCTGGCCTGGAGGCACCTGGGAGAAAGACATCGGCCTTCTCTGCTAATAGTGTTATCACCGATACCTGGCTAGAAAAAGCAGATAGAATTGGAATTGAAAGGATGCACCTTATTATTTCACATTCTCATCAACAAGACTTACAGTAGAGCCAAATGCAAATGCAGAATTGTGTGTTGCACATCAAATCTGCATATTTAAGTGTCATTATAGCCACAACATCCTGCTCACCCGACTCAGGGACATTGGTATTGAAGGTATTGCACTCAGATGGCTCCAGTCCACTGAACGATCCCACTTCATCTCCTTCCCCAACCACTCCTCTGCCACAGCTTCAGTCACCCAAGGCGTTCCTCAAGGATCAGTACTTGGCCCCCTCCTCTTCATCATTTACATCCTCCCCCTCGGTCAGATACTCCGCCACTTCAACCTGGACTTCCACTGCTATGCTGATGACACTCAGATCTACCTCAGCACCAAATCCCTCCATAACCCACCCCTTACCCACATCGATTCCTGTCTGACAGCTATTAAAACATGGATGCAACATAACCTCCTCAAACTGAACAGCAACAAAACAGAACTCCTCCTAATCGGCTCCAAATCCACCCTCAGCATAACATAACACTCACCATCGATGGCACCATTGTTTCCCCCTCCAATCAGGCACGCCACCTTGGCGTAATCTTTGACCCCATCCTCTCCCTCGAACCTCACATCCGCCAAACAGTCAAATTTCATTTTTCCACCTCCGCAATATTGCAAAAATCCTACCCTCTCTCACCCGCCCCGCAGCCGAACGACTAATCCATGCCTTCATTTCCTCCCGCCTCGACTACTGCAACTCACTTCTTTACGGCATCAGCACTACATCCCTCAACAGACTCCAACGGGTTCAAAATGCAGCTGCACGTCTCCTCACGCATACCAAATCATGGCATCACATCACCCCAGTCCTCAAAGACCTCCACTGGCTTCCTGTCTCCCATCGCATCAACTACAACATTCTGGTCCTCACCTACAAAGCACTCCACCATCTGGCCCCCCCTTATCTCACAAACCTTCTCACTCCTTATCAACCCCCACGGTCCCTCAGATCCACCGCAGCCGGACTCCTATCCATTCCCACATCCACATTCTGCAGCTTTGGGGACAGAGCCTTCTCAGTGGCAGCTCCTAGGCTCTGGAAAACGTTTGAGACCCACTGAGATAACACTGAGAGTCCTTTAGTTCACTGAGTCTCTCAGTCTGACAGGAGAGGACTCTCCTCCACCTTGTTGTTGAAAAAACTCCTTATGTCCGTTAGCGTAGCTCGCTAGCACCAGAAGCTAACAACGATCTCCGGTGTGTCTCTCTCTCTCTCTCTCTCTCTCTCTGTCTGTCTGTCTGTCTGTCTGTCTGTCTGTCTGTCTGTCTGTCTGTCTGTCTGTCTGTCTGTCTGTCTGTCTGTCTGTCTGTCTGTCTGTCTGTCTGTCTGTCTGTCTGTCTGTCTGTCTGTCTGTCTGTCTGTCTGTCTGTCTCTCTGTCTCTCTCTCTGTCTGTCTCTCTCTCTGTCTGTCTCTCTGTCTGTCTCTCTCTGTCTGTCTCTCTGTCTGTCTCTCTCTCTCTGTCTCTCTCTCTCTCTCTCTCTCTCTCTGTCTCTCTCTCTGTCTCTCTCTCTCTCTCTACACACACAGAGCCGAGCTTTAATGAAACACATCTTTTTTTTTAATAACCATTTTTCCCCCTGGTCTCTCGCGCACCCCCTGGCATGCCTCTGCAACCCCCACTTTGAGAACCACTGCTCTAGACTTTCCCGTCAGAGAAGCCTTGTTTCTTTCTGCTTTGTGACTAAACTCGGATCGACAATCAACCGATGCTGCCCTTCATCTGGGCGAGGACACTTCATCTGGGCGAGGACACTTCATCTGGGCGAGGACACTTCATCTGGGCGAGGACACTTCATCTGGGAGAGGACACTTCATCATGTGCAACCCTCCCTTTAACTCAACTACTATCATCAAGAAGCTCTTGATCTGAGCGCATACACCCAGCTCCAATCACCTGACAGTGAAGAGTGTTGTTGAAATATAAAACCCAGTCTCCGAATAAATGTTTCATACATAGTATAGTGCCACCCTTCTGTACCCTATAAAAACAAAATGTCAAAAGACAAAGGAAGAACACAATACAGGATTTGCAAAACTTTACAGACAAAAGGTTCTGGGCCGTTCTTTATCCAATATCTTTTACCAAGAAGCTTGTAAATATGACACCTTAAAATGAGCCTTTCTCCAAAATGAGCCTTTCTCCAATAGGAGGCTGGTGTTTGGGGCGTGAGGTCTCCCATGTGTTGCTTTCTGACACCATTAAGACAGACTGTTGCTCTGTAATGAGCTGAGAAACTGCATCCCACTCTCTGGTCCTCTGGTGGCTGCCGTGTCACAGGCCTCGTGCTATTTTTGACAAGAGCAGAAAATACATGTCCGTTGTGCTCAGTCGGGAAGAGAGAGGACAGCAGGGCCGCGGCTCTGTGTGCTCTGGCACCGTTTCACTGTGTTCTCTGACAACATTCACTGAGAGCTTTGTGTTTATTTCCACGCAGATGTTCCAGCATTACAAATACAGTCGCTGTTCACTGTCTTGTATTTTCCATATTGGTTGGAGGGTTTAGCAGCACTAGTCAATTATCTTCAAGAGGACTTGACAGCGTGTCTTGTATGGCACTTTGTATGTACCTCACTGCAACGAAGAGAGAGTATTTTGTTATTGAAGCAGCTGCCCATATCCATTTAAAAGTACTTTAGTAGTGGACATGGGGATTTAGTTCATAAACAGGTCACGTTCTGTGTAACCTAACATCTACACAGAAGTAATTGTTTCCTGAATGTCACAAAAAATGTCCATTTATTTCTTCTTTCACATATCCACTCGTTTTCTTTCTTGGACATTTTGTTATTTATGGCTTGGCATGCTCTTCGGGATAAGAGTTTCAGCGCTGTCTGCACAACAGCGACTTTTGAGAGATGTGTTCCTGCAGTAGCGAGGCTCGGCGTGTACGTGATGACTGCAATCTGCCTTTTCAGTCATGTTCGCTGGCTTCAGATCAGCAGCTCGTGGCGGCTGGTGGGATCTGGTGGGCGAATGAAACGCAACAGCTGATGTTTTGATGATGCAATCCCAGCATAAAGTGGGTTAGCACATCATCAGCAGCTCAACAGTCGCTTCTATTTTGTTCTTTACTCAGCAGTTCAGCCCGGGGGTGCATGTGCATGACTCCACAGCACAGAAGGGGAATTCTGTATCTATGTTATCCGCACTGGCATAAAAACGTGCCATCTCCAGCAGAGGAAGTTTGTCAACAGCGGAAAAAAACGATTGAATTTTTCCTCAAAGAAATGATTGCCGATAGCATTTGTTGTCTGTTTACTTGCATTCAGTGGCGGCTGTTTCTGTTGACTTTGTTCTGTGGTTTGTTTAGTCCAAACAAACATAAAAGACAGAGTCCAGATGCAGGAAGTGTTTAACATAAATCAGATTGTTTTCTATCAGAAGGGACATGAGGCACAGAATGAAAATGGTGTCATATCAATATTTAAACTTCCCCCAGTTGCAATATATTTACATTGGATTAAATGACTGCATTTTAGTAATATGAAGCTTTACGTATCCAACCCTTAGAAAAGTCACCATTTGATGCTGCCCTTTGTTTTGGTTTTACAGCCGGCAACTTTTCCATTTGGTTCAGTCACACTGCTCTCACAATAAATCTGTTTTTAGTGAAGTACTTTAGTATAAATACTGATAGGGAAATCTTGCACCTAGTGTGTATACAATGTCTTTCTAATTAGGTGTGCAATGATCGAAGCCTATTTCAAGGCTTTTCAACTAAACCAGAATGTTTTTTTTATACCTTTTTAAAGGGATATTTTGAAGTGTTGAGTTCAATGTTGTGTGAGGTACTTTTTGACAGTCAGTGTTTAAAATAAGCTTTTACAGCTGACTTTGTCTCAGTTTTATTTATAGCCATTCTCTTCCTCTGGACTTATCCATTAGCAAAACACCCGTATTATATATAAAACCCTTAGAGGTGACTGCTATCTCAAGTATTCTTTTACCTGAGATACATTCATGCTGTAACCCTGATCCCAGAGTCTAACACCATGTAACAAAGTGTTTGTGTTCTGCTAAAATATTCCGGGTCACTGCTGTGAAAATACAAAAACAAGCCTTGGCAAAGCGAGCAGACTTCCTGGAAACTAGATTAATTGGCATTTACTTTTCCCTCGAGCACCAATGACAGAAACACAGCGCACCCAGTCATGGCACTGTATTAGAAAGGTTTCCAAATGACATTTTGATATGCAGTGTTACCTCCTGCCAACAAGAATGAGCAATTAAGGCATGTTGCACTCAAAGAAGAGAGGCAACGCTTGGCGAAAATCACAGTGTGGCTAACCCCTAAAAAAAAAAAGAAGCAATTAGCACCTGCTCTCGTACCCCCGTTCACCCCTCCTGGCTGACAATAATTATTTCCCAACTCTCACTCGTCCATTAATTAAAAAACACTGCATATGTGTGTGTGTGCCTTTTCTGTCCTCTGTGAATCCTAGAGACAAGAACAACTTTTAGGCAGTTTGTAGGACAACAACATAGAACATGTTCCCGCTATATGTTCATTCCTGAGTATTTATTTATACTCTGAACAATCCTCCAACTCTCGCTCGAGAGGAGGACACACACACACACACACACACACACACAGTACAGAAGGCCTCCTAGCTATTCCTGCTGCTTCCATTACAGTGCAGCAACAGCAGCATGGTGCATTTGCTGATGCACTGCACTTAGAGGCAGGTGTACGCCCGCTCTCTCTTGAGGGCAAACATTTCTCTGAAGGAAATGCAGGAAATGAATTACAATCAGAAATATCTATTCAGGGTACTCACTCCTGTGCACTCACTAATTTGAGCTCCTATTAAGCCCCGGCCTGATCTTCTTTCTTTCTTTTTTGTACGAACACATGTGTTACAGCTGTCAGCGCTATCATGGTGATATAATGAGTAAATGTTAAAACCAGCCATTTAAGATGATTCCTTTAGAGGAACTTTGTCTGGATGAATGCAAACGCGGCATTGGAAGATCTGAATACCTGCTGATCTTGCTCAGACGCAAGAGCTTTAAAGGTTTCTCTACATGACACATTGGGAGTAAATCAGAGTTTACAACTATCAAGCAAATGTTTAATTTACTGATAGCAAAGTAAGTCTGCATGGATTCTGTGCATTCAGCTCCACATGCACTTTGATGCTCGTGCAAGCGGTCTATTATTTTTATTCTTAAAGATATTTCTTGCCCTTTTGGTCTTTCGTCGACAAAGGATAGTGCAGAAATAGGGAGAGAAAGAGGATGGCATGCAACAAAGACTTGAAGATGAGGATTGAATCTGGACTTTGAGGTTATATTTCCTGCACTGTAACTATTTTGCTCTGTGTTGACCTTTAAGGGAATGAAAGGCCTGAGAGTCTAGTGTTGGAGGCCATCAGAGCTCATTAGCTGAGTTGCACTTTTCACTTTTATTAAATTGCATTTTCTGGATTATAAATTCTTCCTACAATTAGGGCTGGGCGATTTGGCCTAAAAATAAAATCGCGATTTTTTTCTAACTAATGGACAATTTTCGATTTAAACCTCGATTTTTTTCTGGTTTTTTTTCTTTTATGGATTTAGAAAATGATTTTATTGATTTAAAAAATGCGTAAAAAGAAGGGTTTCTGCCCCATTACTTCTCTTCTTACTTCTATAAGAATAAAACACGGTGAGGTGTAAAATGTCAGTTTAAATGCTGTTTTATACTGAAAAACTAGAAGTTCTTGTGCACAACCAGTTTTATTCTGAAAATCCTTAATCTCCGGACGGTTAGCATTTAGCATGTGGCTAATATACCATTTACTATAGAGGTGAATTTAGTAGCGATATGACACGGAGTGTTGCACACCGAAACCTACTGATTTCAACACTACAACTATAGACGTGGAGATATTATTATTGCTGAATATTAAATGAAGGTACAGTTTATTTGAATACGTTTGTTTACAGACGTGGGTAGTAGTATGAGACAACATCAGGAACTACCGTAAATGAAACAAGCCGTGAAGTATTTCCTATATTTTTGGAGTATTGATTACAGCGTTTAAAATGTATTAAATGAAAAGTCATGAAAGAGATAAGGAGGAAAACAGGCGTGTTTAGTTATATATTTAATGTACAATGTCGGAGTCCCTCTGTTATGCTCAACAACGAACATTGGAGACGTGGAGGGCCGGCCCACAGCGAGCCAGCGGAGGAGATATATCAGCTGGAGAGGTGGAGCTCGCTCTCTTCCCTTCGCTCACGAGAGCTTTTTTAATTAAAGCACCATTTGAACCTTCTCAGAGACTCCATTTAGTCTCCTTTTAAAGCTTCTCTCCTGGACGCGAGAATAACGAACACAGCATAACAACAGCAGATCGGGCAGAGCTGCAGATCGGGTAGTCACAGGCAATGTGGCTGAATTTTGTGCGCGTTCTGGAAAGTGAGAGAGTAAGCTACTACGGAGTCCCTTAAAGCAAAAACAAATCTGCGGAGTCTAGAAATGTTTTTAAATCGCGATTTTTCGGTTCAGCCATTTCACAAACCGTAGGAAAGTAAAAATGCAAATTAATCGTGAAAACCGAAAAAATCGCCCAGCCCTACCTACAATCCTTTACAAAGATTTGAAAATGCCTCTTTCTGGTGCATGTTTTGTTATCCTTGCATAGAGCCAGGCTAACTCATCTAGTCTAACGATCAGAGTATATCATCTGATTGAATTTTTTTCATTCCTGCTTCAACTTTAGGACCACTCAAGTTCTACATACTTGTAGCCACATCATATTTAAACAGGTATTTTGTGGATTAGTGGCCTGAAAGCTGGTGTGTTGCAGCTGGTTTAACAACATATTTCAACACAGAAGACTTTAATGTTGTGTACGAATGTTCAAAATGAAAAGTGTCCTCCAGTTGGCCTCGGCTGCTAAGTTGCCTTTGACTTCAGTAAGCTGCTGTTCGTATTGTCTGAGTGATGTTTAGTCGCTGCTGCTCTATTGAGAGGTTCCCTTTTCCCTCCTCCACTGGGAGAGTAAACAGAGACGGCAATATGAGAGGACACAGACAGAGAAGTGAGGACAGGGGACAAATTGTCCCGAACATTTGTCTGTTTTGGAACGGCGATGATTTTTTGATGTCCATAAATACTGTTTTATATATTTATGGAGAGACAGACAGAGGGAGAAAGAGAACAAGAGAGAAGCCGTTCTTTCTCTGCCCAGTTGAACTTTGGGTAATAGCGCCGAGCCTTTCAGAGGAGGCATGATTTATTTAAACGGGTTTACATGAGGGAGCCACATCACGCAGTTAGCCACTCTTCTAATTCTTTATTTTTTGGAAAGTAGGGATACCTACCCAAAATAAAGACGGACAAGACCTACTTTTTATCCGTCCTGTGCGGCTGCTGCTCCCCGGAAACATTACTTCTGTTTGAGTTGTCATGCATTGTCGAATGGAACTGGACTACCGAAGGCAAGACAATCAAAACACATGGCAGAATGAATAGAGAAACCACACACACATGGCAGGTGGACAGAAGTGGAGCAAAAACAAACATGTATTCACTGGATGTATGAACAGGTGCAGCATAATGGGATACATCAAGAGAAACGGTTTGTCTCATCATGTAGATTTTTACTTTATAAAACTGTCATGCTCAGTATAGCAGATGCCGGATCGGACTTTGCAAATGTACACATTACATGTCATTTGTTAGACGCTTTTATCCAAAGCGACTTACATACACTCAGTACTGTGGGCAATCCCCACAGGAGCAATTATGGGTGAAGTGTCATGCCCAGGGACACGGCGACATGCCGACTGCAGTGGGACTCAAACTTGCTACCCCTTGATTCGAAGTCTAGCACACTGACCACTGAGCCACAGCCGCCTATCCGCTCCATGTTTGGCTCATGTTAAGGACTACAAATCTTCATATCTCTGCCTCTGCTGCAGCAATGTGGACCCCTTCTCTTAGAAAGCAGCATACACAAACATATAGTGTGTCAAATGATATAGCATTTCTATTCTTATAGTCAGCTGAAAACAGATAGCTTTAATACATTTTCATTCATTTCTGATTTAACAACACAAGTGAAATAGAGGATATTAACGCTGATAGCACCCACACGGTCAATGAGGTCTGCTGACAGACTCCTTCTGGTCGTCCCTAAATCGAGGTTAAAGCAGCGAGGAGACAGAGCCTTTGCTGTTGCAGCTCCAAAGTTATGGAACGAATTGCCCCTCCAGGTTAGACTTCCTCCAACTCTGCCTGTTTTTAAATCTTGTTTAAAAACCCACTTCTGACTTCCGGTGGCACCATGCCCACGTAAGACGCAAGGTTTTGTGCTCCGCGGATTTAGTGCCCTACCAAACGATATATGTATCAAAACTCGGCAAATGAACGCCCAACTACACTCTGAGCATGAGCCCTAGTGAAAGAACAACTAGAATCATCTAAAAACGAGAAGAAATCAGTGAAAACGACTACTGTTAGAGATTTAAAGGGATATCTGGTCCGCTTTTCAAATCTCCGCGCGTCCCTATCAAGCTGGTTAATACAGGAAGGAATCCAGAGCTACCAAGTAACCGTTAATCTACTTTAATGGTAATATGACAATACAATACAATCAATACAGTACAAATTCAATACAGTTAATCTTTGGGATCCCGAATTTACCTGCACGTGAGCCAGCCAGAGGAAAGAGGCTGAACACCGCGTGTGTGTCTGTGTTTATACTCTTTGACAATGGGAGGAGTTATCAGATCCTCCCATTTGGACCTCCTTGATTGGCAGCCCCAAATATCCCAGACACCTTAGACCTTAGGTTTCCCCAATCACTGTAGCTAGATCTAAGTTGAATGCAACTCAAGACATGCTCTCACCTTCCCCCATCTTCCTTTGTCCTCAAAAACACATGTCAACAGGCCCCAAATCCAGCTCACAGTTTTACCCAAATTATTCCCATTTTAAGCTTATCCATAGTTTGCTAACATGAATAAATACAAATATTTCACTACACTACCGCTAGCATTAGCGCGCCTAGCATGGCTAAGTCTGTCGTAACAAGCAAAGCAGGGGGTGCTGCTGGGGCGAGCATGGAGGACATTCTACGATCAATAGAGAAATCGAACCAAGAAATACGAGGGGAAATTCAACTGATGAGAGAAGATGTAAAATAATTCAAAGGTCAAATTAGTGAGTCATTTAATAGACTGGAAACATCGGTCGGCGGTCTAAGTACACAGCTAACAAAACTGGAGAAGAGGGTCGTTGATGCGGAAGAGTGTATCGGTGCCACGGAGGAGAAGGCCGCGACCCATGGCAGAGCCATTAGCTTTCTACTGCAACAAGAAGCTGAGCTCATGGAAAGATGTGAGGACCTCCAGAACCGGGCGAGAAGACAAAATCTACGACTACATCAGATCCCGAGGACAGGGGACAAAGGCGAGGGAAGGGATATGGTGGCCTTTATTAAGAAGCTACTTCCAACCGTGTTGCCCTCACTACCGCTGAAGGAAGATGACATCAGAATCGACCGTGCCCACAGGACACTTACCCCGAGATCGAAAGAGAATGACCCCGCTCGCCCCATTTTGGTAGGATTTGCTGACTACACAGTAAAGGAACAGATCCTACGGCAGGCCTGGACACAGGGCCAAGTGAAGATGGGTGACAGGCAAATCTACTTCGACAATGTCTACTCAAACTGCAGAGAAAACGTGCCCAGGTTAGATATGTCATCAAAGAACTCAAGCAGAAGAATGTCAAAGCGAAGTGCCGAGACCCAGCTCGGCTGTGGATGATGGTGGGCTCGGTGGAAAAAACATTTCCGACACTGATGGAAGCCGCTCCGAAAATGAACATTCAGATCCGAGTTGATGAGCGGGACAAACCTCAGAGTCTGCTGACCAGGCGCCGATGGGAGAGACGGGACAACCGCAGAGGAGGACTGTAGGGTTTTCTTCCCTGGAAACGGCTGACAGGCACGATGAAGCAAGCTTGATCATTCAGTCAGAGATGAACATTTGTGAATAACGTTTTCTAGAAGGGCTCATTATTTATTTATTTTTTTTACATTAGCCTACACCAGTGGTTTCCAAACTTTTTCAGTCGGGCCCCCCTTGGGTAATTGGAAATATTTTCGGGACCACCTCAACCCGGTTCCCATCTATATTGGTAGGATTAATTGTATATTGTTCTAAAAACATTACATTTTCTCTGCTAATAATAAGAAGATATAAAGATCCAACTATAATTTTATATTTTGTTATGGATTACACATGAACTAAAGTGCTTGTAATAGATGCTGTGAATTAATGTGGCCTAATTAAAACTAGTTGGCCTTCTTCCCTGAGTAGCAGATTTTTAAATTTAAATTTCTTTAAGGAAAATATATGAATTAACTACTATTTCTACTGCAGGTTGCAAACGATCACATCACTTTACCATTTCTATTCCACACATAGCTTATCAATGACTTGTGTGTGCTTGCTTTCCCTCGCAGATCTTCTCAAACTGGGGCTGTTTTATTTTGAGACTGCCTCTTAGTTCATTCTCAATGTTCAGCTTTGATCTGTATTTCGAGGTAGGATGTTGCAAAAGGCAGCATTATGCCCACAGCTCTCTGACCAATGAGATATTTTCGAGCAGTGTTTGTTTACAATTGAATAATAATACATTTGATTTATATAGCACACTTTAAAAACAACGCCATCTCAAGGTGCTTCACAAAGCTAAAAGGAGAAAATAATAAAATAAAATAAATCTTGCCACGCCCCCCCTGCAGTACCTCCGCGACCCACCAGGGGTCGCGCCCCACAGTTTGAAAACCACTGGCCTACACTATATTTTATGTTTAAATGTTGCCGAGTACAGAATGTTACGTTACTAGCATAATGATCGTTTGGGTTAGGATCCGCGGTTGCGACTGACTAACAAAACGAGTGACTCACACTCAGCCCTAGGCCCGCAGCAGTATAGCCAACGAGCTGGGTCTGCTGCACTTACACGTTGTGTGTTTATCCCAGAGAGATGCCGCCACTCTCTGCCCGGCTCCACACGGGGACTGGTCGCTTTGCATAGGCCAGTTGAGGAATTGGAAGCCAGTTTGAAGTGTTTTGTTTCTAACACTGTGTTTATCGTTGTTGTTACTCTTTACTCCTTTACAGCTGATAGGACCGTTACAATGTATGACCCTGCACTTGACATTTTCAGTTTAATTAGAAGGCCCTGCAATGACAGCAAGGACCAAAGGTAGACCTATATTGGATAGTATAACTGTAGTTAGTTACAACATTAAGGGATTGGGAAATCCTATTAAGAGGAAAAAAAAACTTTCTCAGCTTTAGGCTTTGAAATGTTCAATTGCAATGTTACAAGAGACACATATGTCTGACGTTGAGCATTTAAAGTTGAGGAGAGACTGGGTGGAACGGGTTTACAGTGCATCGTATAAGGGTGGGAGGAAGAGGGGGGGTTGCGATCTTATTCAGTAGTTCTGTGTTCTTTACCAGTGAAAGAGTAATTCAGGACGACGAGGAAGGCAGATATGTCATGGTGATAGGCACAATTGGGGAAGATACATTCACATTTCTAAATGTATATGCCCCGAATGAGGACTGTCGTTATTTTTTCAAGAAAATTGCTGTCAAATTGGCAGAGGAGGGGGAGGGAACTATTGTGATTGGGGGGGGCTTCAATTGTATATTAAATTCGACCATGGACAGATTGCCTGCTAAGAAGGGACTCAGATCTAGGAAAACAACCACTGCCCTGGGGATGTTAGATGGACTGGGTTTGGTAGATGGACTGGGGATGTTAGATGGACTGGGTTTGGTAGATGGACTGGGTTTGGTAGATGGACTGGGGATGTTAGATGGACTGGGTTTGGTAGATGGACTGGGTTTGGTAGATGGACTGGGTTTGGTAGATGGACTGGGTTTGGTAGATGGACTGGGTTTGGTAGATGGACTGGGTTTGGTAGATGGACTGGGTTTGGTAGATGGACTGGGGATGTTAGATGGACTGGGGATGTTAGATGGACTGGGGATGTTAGATGGACTGGGGATGTTAGATGGACTGGGTTTGGTAGATGGACTGGGTTTGGTAGATGGACTGGGTTTGGTAGATGGACTGGGGATGTTAGATGGACTGGGGATGTTAGATGGACTGGGGATGTTAGATGGACTGGGGATGTTAGATGGACTGGGTTTGGTAGATGGACTGGGGATGGTAGATGGACTGGGGATGTTAGATGGACTGGGGATGTTAGATGGACTGGGGATGTTAGATGGACTGGGTTTGGTAGATGGACTGGGTTTGGTAGATGGACTGGGTTTGGTAGATGGACTGGGGATGGTAGATGGACTGGGTTTGGTAGATGGACTGGGGATGTTAGATGGACTGGGTTTGGTAGATGGACTGGGTTTGGTAGATGGACTGGGTTTGGTAGATGGACTGGGGATGGTAGATGGACTGGGGATGTTAGATGGACTGGGTTTGGTAGATGGACTGGGGATGGTAGATGGACTGGGTTTGGTAGATGGACTGGGGATGGTAGATGGACTGGGTTTGGTAGATGGACTGGGGATGGTAGATGGACTGGGTTTGGTAGATGTCTGGAGATATCTCCATCCCAAAGATAAAGATTATACATACAGATCTCTAGTTCATGGGAGTTTGCATTGGGAAGGGGGACGAGGCAAGGAGATGCTCTATCCCCAGCCCTGTTTGCCCTTAGTATTGAACCTCTTGCAGAACGAATCAGGAGTAATCCTCATATACAGGGAATAAAAGATGTAATCAACATAAGGTGGGTCTATACGCGGACGATATAATATCATTTCTGGAAAATCCAGAGTCCTCTGTCCCGGCCCTCCTACAAAATCTGGAAGAATATGGCCTGGTATCTGGATATAAAATGAATCCCACTAAGTCAGAGGCAATGATGATCTCGGGGATGTGGCCAAGTCAACTTGATAGTACAGTGTCCTTTCACAGGTCTGGCCAGGGATTTCGATACTTAGGGATTGCACTCACCCCCAAAATAACACAGTTGTTCCAAGCTAATTATAAAAAGATATTTGAGGTGTTTAAAACTGACTGAACTAGATGGGATGTGCTGCCGTTGTCACTTTTGGGTAGAATAGAGGCTGTAAAAATGAACATATTACCCATACTTTTGTTTTTGTTTCAATCTCTGCCTATTTGGGTCCCGGCATCTGCCTTCAATATGTTGGATCAGTTTATATCTACATTTATATGGCAGAATAAGAGACCGAGGGTGAGATATAAAACACTTACTCTTGGGAAGGACCATGGCGGGCTCAGCCTTCCCAACATAAAGCACTACTTTTGGGCGGCGCAATTAACAGCAGTGGTAGCCTGGATTCGCAATGACACAGAGACAGGATGGGTTAGTATAGAGCAGAACTCATTACCAGGGATACCTTTGTCCACTCTGGTTTTTATGAGCCAACAGTCTCAAAAGAAAGTCGGAGTCCAAAACATATATGTGAAACACACCTTAAAAGTGTGGTCTGCGGTACAACAGAGATTTAGGGGGACAGTTGCCCTCTCTCGAGCTATGCAAATTGATGGAAATCTAGAATTCCTCCCCTCAATAGCGGACAGTACCTTTAAGAAGTGGGCAGACAGAGGTCTAAAGATGATTGACCAATTATTTTATGATATTTTGCAGCCATTTTCCTATCTCCAGGAGAAGTTTCAGTTACCATCGTGTGACATGTTTAGGTATTTACAGATTAGGCATTACATTACAAAATATAGAGATTGGAACATAATCAAGAATTCCCCAACAGACATTGAAACATATTTTATCAATATAATTGGGCACAATATACCGACTAAGAATCATGTTTCCCATATTTACAGGAACCTATTAATGGATTTACCGGATAACACCTTCCACATACAAAATAAATGGGAGTTAGAGTTGAATATTATAATTGAAGATGGGGAATGGGAAACTTTGTGTAAGGGCTGTCACAAAGGTATACACAGTAATACGTGGAAGGTGTTTGACTGGAAGACAAAGACACGGTTCTTCAGGACACCCTTGATTATTTCCAAATGTATAGACACCCTGTGACGGGGTTCTATTTGTCCATTCGATACATATGCTTAGTCGGTTGTTTAAGCTCCAAAAACTTTATTTATAATCAGCCACAAAAAAAAAAAATGCTGTTCGACAAAAAGGTAAACAGTATAACGTCCATCCATCTTCTCCCGCTTATCCGTGGTCGGGTCTCGGGGGTAGCAGTTCCAGCAGAGAGCCCCAAACTTTCTTTCCCTGGCCACATCAACCAGCTCTGACTGGGGGGTCCCAAGGCACTCCCAGGCCAGTGAAGAGATATAATCCCTCCACCTGGTCCTAGGTCTACCCCTTGGTCTCTTCCCAGCTGGACGTGCCTGGAACACCTCCCTAGGGAGGCGCCCAGGTGGCATCCTAACTAGGTGCCCGAACCACCTCAACTGGCTCCTTTCGACGCGAAGGAGGAGCGGCTCAACTCCGAGTCCCTCCCTGATGACCGAACTTCTCACCTTATCCCTAAGGGAGACACCAGCCACCCTGCGGAGAAAACCTATCTCGGCCGCTTGTATCCGCGATCTCGTTCTTTCGGTCATGACCCATCCTTCATGACCATAGGTGAGGGGAGGAACGAAAATGGCCCGGTAGACAGAGAGCTTTGCCTTCTGGCTCAGCTCCCTTTTCGTCACAACGGTGCGGTAAAGCGACTGCAGTACCGCTCCCGCTGCTCCGATTCTCCGGCCCATCTCACGCTCCATTGTTCCCTCACTCGAGAACAAGACCCCGAGATACTTGAACTCCTTCACTTGGGGTAAGTTATAACAGTATAACGTAAATAAACAAAATCACAGTTTACTAAATTAGGTTGTCTGTCCCTCTAACCACATCCTAGCTGTTGCCTTCACTGCAACACTCTGCCGAATGACTCTTCCAGGGCCAACACCGTCCCTTTTGTACCCATAGCCCCTCCCCACAGGCTTAAAACACTCTGACCCAAACATTCACAGGTTAACTACCTCTTAACACAATCATTCCCCCTAATTAATAAACGCAAAAAAAATAATAAATTGCATCCTATTTAAATCACGGAAGTGATGCGCCTCCGTCTTTTCCACCTTCCCTTTGCCGGGGAGACGGCGGCGAAACTCCGCCCGCCGCTCCCCATGTAAGTATGGGGTAATATAGTTAAATGTATGTTTAAATAATTGTAGACTCACAAGCGTGCACTTATGGTCGCGCTACAGAAAGGAAGGGGAAAAGGTGAACGTTTTAGTGATGATTTAACCTTAGTTATTGACGAACGGAAGAGTGTGTGTGTGTGTGTGTGTGTGTGTGTGTGTGTGTGTGTGTGTGTGTGTGTGTGTGTGTGTGTGTGTGTGTGTGTGTGTGTGTGTGTGTGTGTGTGTGTGTGTGTGTGTGTGTGTGTGGTGTGTGTGTGTGTGTGTGTGTGTGTGGGTGTGTGTGTGTGTGTGTGTGTGTGTGTGTGTGTGTGTGTGTGTGTGTGTGTGTGTGTGTGGTGTGTGTGTGTGTGTGTGTGTGTGTGTGTGTGTGTGTGTGTGTGTGTGTGTGTGTGTGTGTGTGTGTGTGTGTGTGTGTGTGTGTGTGTGTGTGTGTGTGTGTGTGTGTGTGTGTGTGTGTGTGTGTGTGTGTGTGGCCGCTGTCAGTGGCGGAGTCAGTCACTCTGTGATCCGCTCCGTCACACACCCCCACAGCAAAGTATTGCTGGAGGGAGTGCGGCCTGATTGGTGACCACTCACACATATTCTGGGACTGCCCAAAGATGGTCTCTTTCTGGTAAAGGAGGAGATAGACAGAATTATGGGAATTGATCTACCGCTCAACCCTAGTCACTATACTTGATCTGGTTGCAGAGGATGTATGTAATAGAAACCAGAAGTACCTGTTGCATATATAAGTATTATCTGTCAGTTACCACAAAGAACCTGAACAACCCTAGAAAATTCTGGAAAGCCATAAAATCGATATCCACCGGTGATATCCGTAATGAGCTACCTCCGTGCCTTACCACAGTATCTGGCACTATATCGGATAGGACCACCATACTAAATTGTTTTAATGAGCATTTTGTGTCCTGTGGCTCTCTGTTTCATTCTGTGACTAACTCTGCTTCTGTGAACACCACAGTCGGTGACTCAGAACAATGTGGTCTGGAAAACCCCTTCAGTTTTACTCCTTTTACTGTTGATGTTGTTCGTGAAGTCTTAACCAAGCTAGATCCTAAAAAGCCGGCTGGTCCAGACAACGTAGAACCTTTCTTTTTAAAGATAGCTGCAGATTTTATTGCTCCACCTCTCACTACTCTTTTTAACCTCTCCCTCAGCACGAACAAAATCCCAAAAGTATGGAAGTCAGCTTATGTCTTTACTAAAAAGAGGGGAGGCCACCTTATTAAACAATTATAGACCCATCTCTAAGTTGTCAGTTCTGGCCAAGGTTCTTGAACGCTTAGTGAGTGAACAGGTAAAGGAGTTTTTATGTAACAATGACATCCTGTCTAAACATCAGTCAGGCTTCAGAAAGCAACACGGCACCATCACTGCCACAATGAAAGTGGTGAATGATATTACGAGTATTTTAGATAATAAGCAGAGTTGTGCAGCTCTATTTGTTGACCTATCCAAAGCTTTTGATACTGTCGATCATTGCATTTTGAAGCAAAGGCTGGTCAGTATAGGCATGTCCAGCCATGCAGTGGGTGGTTTGTGAACTACCTCTATGAAAGGTCCCAATGTGTTCACTTTGATGGGCTGTCTTCTGAGTGGTTAAACATCACTAATGGTGTACCACAAGGTTCAGTTTTAGGTCCGCTATTATTCTCTATCTATATTAATAGTTTAGGTGAAAATGTCGAAGGAGCAACCTTACATTTGTATGCGGACGATACCGTTATGTACTGTGCAGGTCCCTCGATTAACGAGGCTGTTGTTAAATTACAGGCTGTTTTTAACATTATTCAGGCTCAGCTCTCTGAGCTTAAGCTTCTTTTAAATGTGGATAAAACCAAGGTAATGCTCTTTTCTAAAGCTAAAGCTAAAAATACACCAGAGACTGCTTTGGATATTGTAACTACGCAAGAAATACAACTTGAAGTGGTTACCTGTTACAAATACTTGGGTATCTGGCTTGATGACTGTCTCACTTTTAAACTTCATGTCAATAACCTGCTTAAAAAGCTGAGGGTTAGGCTCGGTTTCTTCTACAGGAACAAGTCCTGTTTCTCGCTTGAGGCCAGGAAAAGGCTAGTCACTGTGACATTTTTACCTGTGCTGGATTATGGTGATTTGTTATATATGAATGCACCTGCCAATTACCTGAGCAAGTTAGATGCTGCGTATCACAGTGCACTGAGATTTTTGACAAATTGTAAAGCACTTACGCATCACTGTACCCTGTATACCAAGGCGGTTATGCCATCACTTACTGTACGGAGGCTCAGTCACTGGTACTTTTTCATTTACAAAGCCATGTTGGATAAACTACCATCTTATATCTGCTCCCTGATCTCTCTGCGAATTGAAAGTACTTATTGCCTGAGATCGCATGCTGTGGTTTTATTAAATGTGCCAAGTGCTAGGACTGTCTTAGGGAAGAAAGCTTTTAGATGTGCAGCTCCACTAACATGGAACAGTCTGCAAAAAGAATGGAAAATTACCAAGCTAGTACCACTACATGTTTTTAAAGCTCGGTTGGATGCTACAAAATCAGATGCTGTTGGTACCTGTACTTGTGGTTAAATATGTAAATTGTAATCCCTGTACATTTTGCTGTATGATGTCCTTTTGTTGTTCTGTTGTTTATGTCTTCTTGTGGAACCTACTGCTGCAGGTCTCCCTTGAAAAAGAGATCATTGATCTCAATGGGATTTTACCTGGATAAATAAAGGTTTTGAATTGAATTGAATATACTCCTGATGACTGCTAGGAAAATGGTAACATTGAATTGGAGGAAGCCACAACCACCTACACTGGCACAATGGAAACTAAAATGAAAGGAGGTATATGGGATGGAGGCTCTGACTGCCCATTTACAATTAATGACAGACCTGTTTCAACAGAGGTGGACAAGGCATTTCTCTGCCTGAGAAAAATCCCAGATCCTGTGTGGTATTATTTTTAATATTACTACTACTCTATTGTAATTTCTTGTTTGTATTTTCCTTTCCCTGTTTTGATTTTCTAATGGATGGATAGGGTCTGCATTTTTATTATTTTTATTTTATCTTTTCCAACATTTGCTGATATGTGCTGTCTTTGGTGTAGATTGATACTGATGTGATGTAAGGTGTTTGTGTTGTTTATTTTCTTTGTTCAATAAAAATAAAGTTTTAAAAAAACACTTATTTCCCCTTGCATTTACAGACCAGGTATGACACTTGTGCTTTTACATTTAGATTTGTATCTTACTAGTGTTTTGTAGGAGTTTTTCAGTCTGTGGCTTCTGATCTGGTTTCATGTCTTTTATGTATTTATGCTATGTTTTGATACAGTGTTGATGTACAGCACTTTGTTCAACTCTGTTGTTGTTAAATGTGCTATAGAAATACAATGGATTGGATTGATAGGCATTTGCAACCCCATTTTTGGAGTTTAAATATTTTAAAATTGTGCAAATATAATTTGACTTGCTTCATGTTTAGTGTGAAACCATCAACAGTCCCTGAACGTTATGGAAGTGCAATTCTAAATAGCCTCTCTCTTAAATGTGGTAAAACTATTAGCTGTTGTTGATTTACAGTTTTCTCCAGGTCCATTTTGTGCTTTTGTGCTGGGAGTTATTTCCACCGCAGCTAAAAGCGTCTGCAGGGGAAGTGTCAGGTTGGGGTGTCAGCAGGCAGAGGTACCAATTCCTCGACTGTCAGCTTCAATTCACTGCACGGATCTGCACAGAAACAAGAGGTGTGGGGCTTTCTGTACGGCCCTTTAGTATCACTGCTCCGCACCAAAAGCCCTCTTCTCTAATGCAGATGTAATACCTCTGTCTACGCTCATGTGGGAAACTCGGATTGTTAGTAAAGTGTGACGACACTAGTTCTTCAGGAAACTTAAATGTGATGTTCTGTGTTGTTGAGACACCCTGTGACATACCCACAAGCTGCAGACTGACACACAAGTCAACACACAACAGGCTTTCCCACTAATTATCCTCTTTTCTGTATCAGTGTCACTTAGGAGCTGCGCCTGATTGCACCTCTGCATGATAAATGCTTTTCTGTGCTCTCCTCTTAACTGCCGCCTTAGCTCCGCTCCTTTATGAACCTCCTTGGACAAACAATTGGGTAATTTATTCTCTTAAGGCGCCCGAGTTATTAGTGGCTTTAGCTTCATGGCTGCTATAATCAATGTTTTTAAATTAACGGTGCTGCTGGAGTCATTCACCAGACCACATCCTACCAGCTCTACGCAGCGTCTTTCCACTCTTTGTTTTGGTTTTCTGTTTTGGTTTATTTACTGTTATCATATTTTCACAAGATCGAAAAAGTTAGCAATTAGCTGGTGATTGTAGAGCTGCATGTCATCTTGGTCCGAACACCGACGCACAACCCACTGCGCCACCTCCTTAGATTGATGAAAGCAATGTGAATTAAGGAGTTTGACAGGTAGCCAGAAATAAGACTCTAATGTTGCTTTGAATGAGCAATATAATATACACACATGTGACTGTATACTAAGAAGTATTTCATATTGATATCAAGAAATAATGTATTGTTGTGTCCGCAGCTTTTTCTGACACAACATGAATTTATTGGATTTATATCAATACAAAATGAATAATCTACTATAAACATTTAGGAATGTAGTTTGCCTGTAACATTGACTTTATAAAAAAACAAAGCAGTCAATCCGCCTTCCAAACCCAGCCGTCTCAGCTCAACAGTAACGGTCCACCTTTGTCTGTCCCGCAGGCAATAAATCAAAGAGAATTTAAAAAGCAATTATAAAAAATCTAGAGGAAAAGCAGCGCTGAGTGATTCGGCCGTCTGCTGTTATTTATTCCCTATTGTTGTTGTTCGCTAGCATTTCAACCTCAGCCGAGCGTAAAATTCATTTCTCTTTATGAAGTAGCTTTTTGGTAATTTCTGGAAGAGACAGTCAGGTTTTATTCACTCTTCTTGTGTCATTGTAATGTATGTACACAACAACTTTATACAGTATAAGATATGATTAGTTTAAACTAGGGCCGGGACTTGATTAAAAAAAAAAATCTAATTAGAGGCTTTGTAATTAATTAATCGAAATTAATCGCATTTTTAATCACATATAAATATTTGACCTAAGAACAGTGAGAAGCAATTTTTTTTCACATGGATTTTAGTATACCATTAGGCGCATTCACACCGCAGTACTTTTCCCACAAAGGTTCATGAGAATTTAGTTCATGAGAACTCTTTGAACCTGGGGGAGGATTAGGCAAATTAAGCCGCTGACGTCACTTCTTCTTCTTCTGCTTTGGGTTTACTGGCAGGCCGCAAACCACTTCACGGCGTATACTGCCGCCCAAAGTCCCCGGCATAGGTCCCCGGAGTTGGGGAAGGCTTCAGTAGAAGCTGCTGGGAGTCCCAGCAGCTTCTACTGAAGCCTTCCGAGTAAATTGCCAGAACGCCGACACCTCCTCATCTCCACCGCTCCCATGTTTTATTTTGTGTTGCCATAAGTTAGTCTCTCTGCGTTTCTGCGCTGGGCTAATGCTAATAATGCTAATGCGAGGATAATAAAATGGCGGCTTCACAAAACTTTTTGGGAGTTTTACGGGGCGTGGTTTGCAATCCGCCCAGCCAATCAGAAATATAGCTCTTTTCTCACAAGAGAGCCGTACGAAAGTCCCTGCTCTCTAGCAGCTCTCTGCTCTCTAGCAGGGACTTTCGTGGGGGTAAAAAGGTTCTCATGAACTAATTTTAGTACCTGCTCTTTTTGGTGTGAACGCGATAAAAGAGGCTAACGTCCACGCTAGCTGCTATATGTTTTGCATTGAGGTGATACTTGAGGCTTGATGTGCTGCGGTGATATGCGAATTCCTTTTTGCATAATTTGCACACAACCGTGCTCTTATCGACGCTTCCATCCGTCCGTTTTTTAAAACAACATTTCCCACTGTTGTTCACTGTGGTTTGTTGTTGTCTGAAGTCATGAACGTTAGTTGGTGCTCCAGTATAATCGGTACGCCTGAAACTCATCCAGTGAGAAACGTTCCGCGGTGCAAAAATAAGTGCGATTAAAATGCGTTAATTTTTTTAACGCGTTAATTTTTGTGTAATTAATTAATCTTAATTAACGCGTTAAAGTCCCGGCCCTAGTTTAAACCCCTTAGACTCTGTGCTTTATATGGATAGCTTATTGGTATTGAAGGTTAAGGCTTTTGTTTGCATGTGGTCGTTCATTTTGAATGTGAAAAGTTCTTGGTACAATCAGGATTTAATGAAAGGAGTGTCTGACTGGAAAGTGATGATACTAGTTGGGAGTGCGTTATTTCGGTCGATAAAGATATTGAGTTCTGATATTAAACAGAGGGATGGAGACGGCTGAAGCAACATAATCTGTCAGCTGCTTTAAAGAAAAGCTAAAATGGGATAACATATTTTATCCTTCAGTGACTGGAGGAATGAAAACAAGCTTTGAAAGGCTATTTTCTGTTGCATGGTGAAAAAGCAGGTAGGTGGAGAAATTCAGGAATGTCCATTTCTTTTGGGATTCATTCTGTGTTTAGACGTGCTTTCTCAAAGATATCCACATCAGCAGTCAGCCCCCGTTAACTTCCCACCCTTATCTCTTTCTGTTCGTCCTTCTCTCTTCATCTCACCCCTTCCCCCTTATTTCTCTCCCTCCCTTATCTCCCGTCAAGACTTTTCTCTCGTCTAGTTTCCCCCGTCCCATTTTCACCCCAATCTTGTCATTTACTCCCATGTGTTGACCCTACTACTTCTTCTACATCCCCCCCCCCCCCCCCCCCCACACACACACACACACACACACACACACACACACACACACACACACACACACACACACACACAAACCATTGTGTTATCTGTCAATCATTCCACTCGCAGCAGGAAATGTTATAATAATAATCTCATTTTCCATTCAAAGGACTGTCAGTAATTAATTACACAAACATCATGCTTTTCCATCAATCAAAGGGGAAAAGGATTTCATTTCTTGTTGTAGTGTCAAAATCACTATAGACCATACATCTATTTTTCAGAGATTTAGAGATTCAAGACTCATTGAAGGAATCAGAAGAAAGGAAATAGAAAAAAGTCAACAATAGCTTAGTCAATAGTCTGTCAGTCAAAACTGCTTTTCATTTGGATTGACTTTATTTAGCATTTCTTATCGTGAGCAGTTTACCACAACTCTGCAAGGACCAGCATTCACCCCTTAGTCCTTAAAGCTCACCAATTAACACGTTAACTTGTTTATCTTTCAAAATAAACAAACAAGTATTGTCCCTCCTGTTAATCTAAGCCTCGGCATGAAAGAAAATGTGTGTATTTCCCAAAATGTCAAACTATTTCCTGACGGAGAAAGAGCATATTAGTTTTTAAAAGATAGTTTGAAGAAAAGTCGTGTTATGACCGGCTCGTATGCCACAACGGAAAGATAACCAAACGTACACGAGTTTTCAAAAACCACGGCACATTTATTGCAGCTGTTAAATATTATGCACAAAATAGATGGACGAGGGGAGAGGATCGCCGTGTTACTCCTCATGCGGCCGGCTTGGAGAGAGTCAGGGGCCTCCTTGACTCCGGGCAGCTGGGCTTAATAGCACCTCGGCGCCGGCCAGGTGTCCGCGATCGCGCTGATTGGCCTCTTCAGCTCCACCCCACCGTAAGACCTGTAACACACCTTGCACACAGGCTCTGGGGCCGTCACAGTCAATATTACTATCCATCCCCCAGTGGAGAAACTAATCCATCTAGCACTTTGGTGGAAGGCAAAGGTGTTTACCTGAACACACTTTAAGGCAGGGTCATTTTTTGTAAAGCACTTTGAATTGCCTTGTGTTGAAAAGTGCTATATAAATAAACTTGCCTTGCCTAAGAGGAAATAGAAATAAGGAAGATACCTATCCTCTATATTTATCTGAAGATGTAGAACAAGATAAATACATTTAAATAACTGCTGTAGTAACATATTGAATGCAGGACTTGTATTACTTAGGTAAAATATCTTCTTCTTCTATTGTTTAGTTTAATATTGAATTAACTAAGAACACTGTTGTCTTCCAGTCTGTCCTTGACAGAGGAAGTTGTGAAAAGACTCAAACTCAGATTACTTGTTCACTTCATGTAGTGTGTGTGTGAACATGGCAGTGTTTCTTTGAGACCGTTTTCTGATGCAACTGCCTCCAATGTCATCATCAGAAAGGTGTGTTAGGAATGTTGTTCGACCGTTCATTTCTGATGGTCTGAACTCGCTACCTTTTTCCGTCGAGCAGCTCCACTGCGAGCGGCGATTGCTCTAAATGTGCCGAAGGACAGAGGAGTGCTACTCATTCATCTTCCCTCCTCTATTTTCTAGGAAGTGGCCTTCCAGACACAAGCACTCTTCTGTAACGTGGGCTAAAATTGCAGCTTTTTACACTGCCACTGTTTTTTTCTCCCCACAAGAACTGCCTGTACACATTTCGGTACCACTTTACAATAAGACTACCCTTAAAGGATTCATAAAGGGTTTATAATTAGGTTATAAATTAGGTTGTAAACACTTTATTAATCATTAAGAACCATTTATAAACCAGTTCTAACATCAACACAGGCTCACTATTTGGCAAGATGACTAAGCCTTATATTGGCTACTTAGCAAGAATCAACTCAGTGAACAACAGATACCAAGGATGCTGGCTGATGAAGACGAAGTAAGCTAAGTAGCCAATATAAGGCTTAGCATTACAGATACATGTGGGCTCACTATTTGGCAAGTAACCGGTCACAGTTGCCCTGTTTATCTCATGTCTTATAAAAGCGTATTAATGACTTATAAAGTGTTCACAACCTAATTAATAAATGAATTACAAACTATTCGTAACCCTTTATAAGGGTAGTCTTATTGTAAAGTGGTACCCACATTGAGGAACTCCTGAACCCGACAACTCCGCCCGCTATGTTAGAGGCTGAGCTGGAGTATGATGGGGGATCAACACCAATCTCCCGGGGGGAGGTCACTGAGGTCGTCAAACAACTCCACAGAGGCAAAGCCCCGGGGGTGGATGAGATCCGCCCAGAAATGCTGAAGGCTCTGGGTGTTGAGGGACTGTCATGGTTGACACGTCTCATCAACGTTGCGTGGAAGTCGGAAACAGTACCGAAGGAGTGGCAGACCGGGGTGGTGGTTCCCCTTTTCAAAAAGGGGGATCAGAGGGTGTGTGCCAATTACAGAGGCATCACACTACTCAGCCTCCCCGGGAAAGTTTACTCTAAGGTACTCGAAAGGAGGGTCAGGCCGATTGTCGAACCTCAGATTGAGGAGGAACAATGCGGATTCCGTCCTGGTCGTGGAACGACGGATCAGCTTTTTACTCTCGCAAGGATCCTGGAGGCGGCCTGGGAGTACGCTTATCCGGTCTACATGTGTTTTGTAGACTTGGA
>NW_022991694.1:0-45000 GCF_902827175.1 Gymnodraco acuticeps
TGGAGAGAGATCGGACACATTTTGTAGTTTGGCAGGGATCCTCTCCTCTGGCTGGATATAATGTGTTAAATGATCAATGTTTGTCTGCAGCTTTGTTGTACCCTTAGCGAGTACTGCCTTTTTCCCCTCCAATTTCAGGATGCTGTAGGGTCCCAACCAGTCATCGTCCAGCTTTCCCCCTTTTCTTTGCTCCTGTCTCACGTTCCTCTGCAACACCTGGTCCCCTACTTGGAAGTTGTCCTCCTGGCCCTTTTTCTCTTTTCTTTTGCGGACGTTGTCCTGGCTTCGTTTCATATTTGTTTTCACCTCTGTGAATACAGCCTCCTGTTTGTTCAGGCCTTCATGGATCTCCTCCGTTGCGACCAGCCTGCTGACTTTCTCTTCTTTGACCTGCAACAAATCACAGTTACAATTTTAGAAGACAGATGATCCAAATGAAAACGTTTGAAACGGATGACAACATTAGAACATCTTACCAGGCACTCCTTTGGCACCTCGGAGGGATACCTAGCCTCCCTCCCAAACATCAAATAGTAGGGGCTGTATTGTGTGGTCAGCTGCTTTTTTTTCCGAAGACCAAACATGGTGGACTGCAGAACCTTGTCCCAACGTTTGGGGTGACCAGCCACCATTTTGTTCAACGACCTTAAAATGCAGAATTCAAGTATAGGTATGAGGAAGCAGGAGAGCATATGGCTTCTCATGTATGATAAAGCAACATATCATTAGTCATTAGGAAATGTGTTTGTTATTCTATGAAGAGCGTGAATTCCATCAGGTATTGAAAACCAATACCTCTGGATAGTGCCGTTCAACTTCTCCACAAGGCCATTGGTCTGTGGGTGGTACGCGGAGCACAGGCTTATTTTTATGTTCAGCCTCTCACACAGGCCAGAGTTGACCTTGAAATTATCATTGGGACAAACAAGCAATAGATCAGCACTACAGTTACATATTGGGGATTCATACTGCATCAACACTACCTTGTTGCAAAACTCTGAGCCCTGGTCTGTTAGCAGTCTTTGAGGTGCACCAAATTTGTAAAATAAATCAATGATACAATTGGTCACCTCTTCTGCTGTTTTAGTCTTAAGTGGGTAAGCCTCTGCCCATTTGGTGAAATAGTCAACCATTACACATTGGTTGCCACCATCTGTTACTGTGAGTTTACCCACTAAGTCCATCCCAACCAGTTCCAAAGGCTCTGTACCTGGGGAAAAAAAAAATACATGAGCATTACAGTAAATCACTGTTGACGTGTTTCTACACTGACAATACCAATATGCCATTGTTTATTTTTACCTCTATCAGACTGTACTCCAGCTTTTCTTTTATACTGGCACTGTGGACACTGAGCAATCTAAAACAGACACACATCATTTCAAAGTTATGAGAAATATTTAGTGCAAATAAATGTGCTATATTATATTTTAAACTGATAGGGTGTTTGCGCATACAGCATCAGCAATTTTGAAATACACTCCTCTGTGCTCTACTTTTGAACCTGAATGTGTATTCCACCTCATTATTTTGAAGATACCAACTCACCCACTTGCGTATGTCACCCTCCATGCCAGGCCAATAGGCGCTTTCACACTGCGGTACTTTTCCCACAAAGGTTCATGTGAACTTAGTTCATGTGAACTCTTTTATCGCGTTCACACCAAAAAGAGCCGGTACTAAAATTAGTTCATGAGAACCTTTTTACCCCCACGAAAGTCCCTGCTAGAGAGCAGAGAGCTGCTAGAGAGCAGGGACTTTCGAGGGGCTCTTTTGTGATTAAAGAGCTACATTTCTGATTGGCTGGAAGGATTGCAAACCACGCCCCGTAAAACTCCCAAAAGGTTTTGTGAAGCCGCCATTTAATTATCCTCGCATTAGCATTATTAGCATTAGCATTAGCCCAGCGCAGAAACGCAGAGAGACTAACTTATGGCAACACAAAATAAAACATGGGAGTGGTGGAGATGAGGAGGTGTCGGCGTTCTGGCGATTTACTCGGAAGGCTTCAGTAGAAGCTGCTGGGAGTCCCAGCAGCTTCTACTGAAGCCAGTCCCCAACTCCGGGGACTTCCGGCCGGGGACTTTGGGCGGCAGTATACGCCGTGAAGTGGTTTGCGGCCTGCCAGTAAACCCAAAGCAGAAGAAGAACAAGTGACGTCAGCGGCTTCATTTGCCTAATCCTCCCTCAGGGACTTTTTCCAGTGTGAACGCGATCTGTACTTAGTTCATGAGAACTAAAGAGTTCACATGAACTAAGTTCACATGAACCTTTGTGGGAAAGTACCGCAGTGTGAAAGCGCCTATTAGTATCGAGCAATGATGGCACAGTGAGTCTTCTCCACTCCACAGTGTCCACCAATGTTGCTGGAGTGAAACTCCTCAAACAAATCGTTTGCTTCTTCAGCAGTAGAGACCACTTTGGCAAGGTGCTCGTCGGTTTGATTATTTTTGCGCCTGCAGATGTAGTACAGTTCTCCGTCTGGTGTTTATATGACATAATATTAGATGTATTAGTTTTACCATAGCATATTATCATTGTATTCTAGAGTCCATATGGCATGCATCCTTACCCTTTATCGTGACGGTGTCAGCTCTCCTCTTCATGACATATTGTTCATTCTTGGTTGACCCCTCAGGATACTGGTGGTGGACTTTCAGATCCAGAATGTGTTGTACAATTCTGGGATCCATTTTCTAACGCTCTCCCTCCTTCTACTCCAACACCTACTTACACCTGTCTCGCCTATGCGCCTACTCCTCCCTACCTACTTACCCTCACGTATTCACACACAAACAAATTAATACAACAAAGACAAACAAACAAAGTGACAAATACACGGAAACGTACAATATCAGCCTCTCTCAAATACACACAGTCGCACCTCAATTACTCTCTCTCTCTCTCTCTCTCTCTCTCTCTCTCTCTCTCTCTCTCTCTCTCTCTCTCTCTCTCTCTCTCTCTCTCTCTCTCTCTCTCTCTCTCTCTCTCTCTCTCTCTCTCCTCTTCTCTCTCATCTCTATTCTCTCAATTGTGAAAGGTTAATCCAATTTATATAGACTGGACCCATGTGCCAATTAATGATAAGTCTGTACACCTGATACCCGTTTATACTTGTATAAACGGGTATCAAATCGACTCAACATCATATTAATAACGATATATGATACAAATGTAAGACTGACAACAAGAATAGTTTGTAAAGGATTTATTGACGTTAGAATTATTAATAAAGCACTTATATACTAATAAAGGCTTATCTAAAGCCAGTTGAGTAGCACTTGAAATGTTTTTGGCTCTATGAAACCTGATGTACTTTATGATTCTGTTTTCTTCAAGTTTGTATTTTCCTGGTCTTATGCACTTATTGTAAGTCGCTTTAGATAAACGTGTCAGGTAAATGCAATGTCATGTAATGTAATTGACGTGAGTGTTTTGAACACAGTTATTTCATTTTTGATTCTCTGAGAGGTATCGTGTTGATCCGTGGCGCACTCATAACGCGCAGGGCTGGAGAGACTTTTGCTGTTGGGACTCGGGTTTGAGTCCAGCATGAACTTTGTTGTTATTTTCATGTCGATGGACACTGAATATTATGTGGTTTGAATAGAGGATTCCTAATATTGTTTGCCGAGTCCAAGATTAATGACCCATCAGCATTTTAAAGTCTAAATATCCCTGCACATGCAGCAATGACATTTCTGCTGCTATCTTTGCAAAACGAGTTAGCAGTCACATGTTATCTGGATGAGTGCTGCAGAATGCCGTTTTTATAAGAGATGTAGATGTGTGTGTCTTTCATATTAAACATGATCGCTGGTAGATAGCCACAGAAGTCGTAACAGAGTTTAATCTGGGCGGATCCCATTTTCCCATGGGCGAATCACAGTTTACCTGAGAGGAACAGTTTACCTGAGAGGAACAGTTTAACACAGCTGAAGACTTCTCCACGCTGCTTTCAAACTGTGAGTAAATAACGTATGCTTCACTGGGAGGCTGTCTGAAGGTGTACACAGGTCTCAGATGGACTTGGTATCACATTAAGAACGATATTCAGAAATAAGTCTGGCAACAATAGCTGGTTTAAATGATTTATTGGAGCTCGCAATGTTTTGAACAGACATCCCCGATCAACTCGTTTTTCTTTTTGTAGTCCTCGCTGTTCGCGTCCGGATATCGCCATCGTAACCACAACCTCACACACTGGTACTGAATGTGCATCAAAGTGTTCCTATCCAGCCAAATATACCAAAAGATTTATGTAAACGACAGAAGAAGCGATCGAAATGTGTATTTCAGTCGAGGCCACGCCTCCACATCTGTCAACCAGTTGATCGGGGAACCAGTCAATCCGGAACACCGGACGCGATGCGAATATTCGCTTCGCTCTAAACGCTCCTATCGCATCGCTCTAGTCGCTCGAGTTTCACCGCGGCTGCCAGCTGTGTTTACTCGCATAATTCAAACAAGACGCGCTGGCTCGGGAGCTACAACTACAACAAAATGAACATATTTTACCGTGATTAAATTGTAATACACGTTTCAAAATGATGCCGAAGTAACAACATACTGATACCGGTTAGTAAAAACCATGAATTAATGCTTTGACAAGTCTGCAGACAGACAGCAGGCGAAAAACCTTTTCAAATGCTTGTTTTCTGAATGGAGCTTGGCTAAGCTAACGTTATATATGCTCCGACCGTCCACACTCACAACAACGGTCTATACAGACATAAATAAACCAGCGACTGTATTCTCCATGACACAGACAGTCTGTGGTTTGTACTTGTTTAACTTTTGTCTAGTTTCTGAACAGATCGTATCTGTCCCCGGCTGTTTGAAGAGCAAGCATGGGAAACAAAAGATAGCATTTACCTGTTTGCATCCAGCTAGCCATGCCTTTCTGGTGTACCAGCAGGGGCGGATCTAGACAAATATTCAAGGGGTGGCAAGAGGGTGGCAGGAGATTTTGAGGGGTGGCATCCCCTGACAGAAGTATATGCTGATTTAAATCGCAATCATATCAATCAATTAGGGGTGTAACGGTACACGTACCCGTACTGAAATTATTCGGTACGGGCCCTTCGGTTCGGTACACGTGTGTACCGAACGAATATAGCGTTAAACGTAAACAAATTGAGAACATGAACAACTTTCTGGAAGTAATCTCAGGTATATATCATAGAGCGACCAAGTAATTTCATTGGACGAGAGGCATACTATAATAATAATAATAATAATAATTCATTTATTTTATATAGGCGCCTTTCAAGGCTCTCAAGGTCGCCGTACAAACACATAAAAAAACAAGATACACAATACCTAACACCAGTATAAGAAACATAAACAAGACAATGCAACAAATCAAATAAATAAAACAGAGGATGTGTGATGGATAATGATCAGGGTGGATATGATCAGGGTGGATATGCGAGTGTGAAGAGATATGAGAGCTGGTCACAGGGATGCGTTCAAATGTAGTCAGTAATTTGAGGAACTGTCGAAATGGCGAACGCAGATAAAGTTGAGCTCGAAAATCCTCCAGCATCATTGAAGTCTCCGGTTTGGGAACATTTTGGTTTTGCAGTTACGTACAAGGATGACGGACAAAGACAGGTGGACCGAACCAAAGCTGTTTGTCGGCATTGTTCAACTAACATTGGTTACGCGGCTGGCAATACATCAAACTCATTTGAAAAGGCATCACCCGAACCTGAATATCACCGGTACCAAAAGAAAAAAGACTGAAGTACAAACCCAACTCCCACTAGCATGTAAGCCTCCACCACTCGCAGAGAGTTCAGACCGAGCCAAAGCTATTACAAGCGCCAAATATCCTTATGTTGCCATGGTAGCAAAGCGCTACCTGGCTGTATCTGCTACCTCTGTCCCTAGAGAGGGTGTTCTCCACAGCAGGAGACATTGTTAGTGCCAGCAGATCTGCCATTTCAGCAAGCAATGTGGACAAGTTAATCTTTCTTTAAACAACATGAAAATACAATGACAAGCAAGTCCTAATGTCAAACTGGCTGCTTAGGTACTAGTACAGTTCAAATACAGATTATTTCAGTTCATCGAAAAGCTGCACCTTAATGTTTATTTTACTATATTTTGTATTTATTTGAATACATTAGTCACAGTTTAATAATAAAAAAACAAATGTTTTTAATGTTTTATGATAATTGTTTCTGCTGTACCGAAAACGTACCGAACCGAACCGTGACCTAAAAACCGAGGTACGTACCGAACCGAAATGTTTGTGAACCGTTACACCCCTACAATCAATGTTAACTTGGACAGCCACAATATTAATATTTTAACTCAATCACATAGGTGATATTATTGTGGCACATCAGTAAAGCCTTACATACAAGGTGGCAGACGTAATTTAATGAATTTTAACTGAACAATAACTGAATGAGTTTGTCTCACTCTTAGACCAGCAGGGGTTCCAAATCTATGCAGACTGCTGCAATAAGTACATTAATTAACTGTCTCATCGATGTTTGTCTGAATGAATATGATACTATTAACAATCATATTATTCCTATCAGCTGTCAATCACTGTTAATAAATAATAATAATAATAGATTTAATTTGTTAGCGTTTTTACAGGTGCTCAAAGACGCTTTACAGATATAGTGAAGAACTGTTATGATTCACATATTCATTTATTATTGAATAAACTATATTTATTTTTTGGAGGAGTTAATGATGAATGTTCATCAAGATGCTTGCTCACCCTCCTTCAAATTTGAAAAACAAGTAATTATATAATTATTGATATACAGTTACAACCTTGACTTTACATCAGAAAGAACAAACATTAAAGAAGTGACTAACTGCATCAGTTAGGGTTAAACGTGGATTCAGCTAAAACATCGCTGCAGTTATTATCCAGTGGAAGGTCCTTACCTACTGGCCTAGTTCAATCAAAGTGATTACTTTCTGTTGGCTGGGCAGTGTAGTTTTACACACCGTCTTATTTTACTTTTTCAGGACTTACAATTGTTTTTTGGGGGCAGACCCCCTCAAAGAAAAAAAAATATACACGCATACAAGGTCATCATCTTAACAGTTTGTTATTCTCATCGAGTCATCCGTGTTGGCATGTCTATTACAGCTGAATGCGGCGATTACTATTTTGTTCAGCAAAACGCCTCACAAACGTATTAAGATCAACAGCTGTAGTGCGTTTTGATTCCATGCTGAGTGCAGCCAAACTGACAGTCTCTTCTCTGTCATTGTAGACCGCAAATACCTCATTCCTTCAGTGCTTGGGTCCGAAAGGCTTCTCGTTTTGCGCCGTCCCCCCGTTCAAATGAATTCGCCACCAATCATATTTCCACTCTCGCGCCAGGACCGGGGGAGGGGTTATATGACGTGCATCTTGTGCTGCATTCACTTGCACTCGGACATTAGAAACTTTCTCTCATAAATGTCCGATGAGCCACAACTTTTCTTTCAAAATAAAGATGCCAACTGGGGTGGCAGCTGGGGTGGCAAGGCTATTGTTTAGGGTGGCAGTTGCCACCCCATGCCACCCCGGTAGATCCGCCCCTGTGTACCAGCTATGGTGAGAAGCCTCGTTGATACGTTTTGTCTTTTTCACAAGCTTGCTGTGATATATACAAATCGGGTTGGTCTGGTCAAAGGTTTTTAAGTATCAATTTATCTCCCAAACTTCTCCTTTGGAAAGGATTGGAGAGTAGCTCTTGCACGGAATTGGGTGCGGACCGAGGTCCGGCGACTCCATCTGCACACCATTCTAAATACTGCGTCACCTTGGTCACTCACGAGTCTAAAAAACAACTCACGTCAACGCACGTAAGCAACGTGGGCGCCAACGTGACCAAAATATTTGACGGCGCTGATTGGCTGAAATTATGTTTCGGCGGCACAGTTTACTATTGAGACTTTTGCAACGTGCTGGTTGCTGCTGTTTGTCTCGGGGGCTCCGCCCGGTAATGATAAACTAATGCCATGGGCAAGGCCAGGCAGGAAACATGTGATTTATCAGTAACTTTAGACATCATAACACAATTTTAAATGAGATTTTATTGTAGATTATACATTTTACTGATACCAATTGTATGATATTTACCTTGTTCATTACAAATAAAAATATAAAATATATATATTTTTTAAATATTTATTTTTTTAATATATTTGTTTTAATTAAAAAAAAAAAATTGAATGTGGGAAGAGGTGGGGCGGGGCCCCTAGCGCCCCTATGGGCCGGCCGCCACTGGTCTCAGGGGATTGTAATATTTAAGAACCTATTAATGTGTTATACCAGATTAACGGAAATAATCTCAGCTAACTGACGATACAAACCATTTTTACCAAAACAAAACACAAGTCTCATAAGAAGCATCTAAATGACCCCTGAGCGAAAAATGCTAACGCACTTTGGCACAGAACTCAAGATAAAAGTACCCTTATTACTTATCGTAGCTGCACATACAAGATATCCGATTAAAGCTGAGGTTCCACAGATTATTTAGGTATATAGTATAATCACTGAGTGATCTGAACTCGGACAGGGGAAGCAAACACAGACATCACAACACGTACCTTTACGGAGCTTCTAGGGAGATCGTCTCACTGTAGCTGTCAATCTGATCAAAAGACGTGTTCAATGGCATTAAAACGAGAAAGAAAAAACGCGGCTGAATCGGTTATCGGGTGGAGCTGTGGTGGAAGCTGGGGTGGAGCTGGGGTGGAGCTGTGGTGGAAGCTGGGGTGGAGCTGGGGTGGAGCTGTGGTGGAAGCTGGGGTGGAGCTGGGGTGGAGCTGGGGTGGAGCTGTGGTGGAAGCTGGGGTGGTGTTGGGGCAAAACAAATTAATTACCATTAGAAAAAGTTGACAAAAAAGATTTCACCAAAAAAAGTTGACAGGAAAAACATGTTGACTAAATATAATAATTTGGAACATTTCGGTTTTATATCTGCATCATTTCTGAAGCTGCAGCGAGTTTCTCCTAATGGACATTTTTCGGCCATTGTAGATTTAGGGTGTCTTTGTTTTTAGGGTTATTGAGGGATTGTGAGGAAAGGGTTGGTCAGTAGATACATCTCATAACCTCAAATGCAGAATCGGAGCCTCTGAATACTGCTGGATCACTGTGTGGAGAATAAAGTGTGTTTTTATATATTCGTATAAAATGGTATCGACGGTGTTAAATTCCAGGTGTAACGCTCCATCAGCTCCATCAGGTCGTCTCGTACAGCAGGACCAACGGGAAGTGATTTTCACGTTTACTGATCTCAAACCAACTCAATAAGACGATCAATGGCGGAGGATGAATTGTGAGTGAAGAGTAATTTCACAGTCCGCTTCCACTTCGTCCTCATGGCTGCTTCCTGTCATGTGACGCAGGAGAAAGAGCTGCTGCAATAATCAGACAATATATTTGACACTTCCTGTCATTCCAGAGGAAACCCCCCACTGTAAGGCCTGCTGTGATGAGGAAACATCTGCAATATTTATATTTGATATTCACAAGTGATTCAATACAAAGACTTACTGCATGCATCATCATGATACCTTTTATCTGCATTTGTTTACATATCTGTTTCCAGGTTTTAAGAGTACCTCATACAATAAAGTTTTCCTTAATCCTTGGCAGTTAAAATGATGAGCAGGTTAACTCTTTTTATGAAGTGACCTTAGAGTTGATTTATTTTAAACCTTTTGATTGATATAATAGGAGACCTTTAAGATATTTGAACGTCCTGCTTCGCCCTCTTCTCTCCGGTGATCGTCAGAGTTCAGAGCGAGCCGTCGTTCAGCAGCAGCTTTGTCTCGGCATTAGGAGGATTTCCCCTGTAATAGTGTTCAGAAAGCACATCGAGGTGTGTGTGTGTGTGTGTGTGTGTGTTGTTCTTTCTCCTCCGCCCTCTCTCATTACAGTGTTTCTGAGACAGAAGACGTGAGAAGACAACTTTGATGTTCGATGAAGCGCTGCACTTCAAAGTTTCTGCAGGATTAGCCCAGAAAGGAGATTACTGTAATTGGGGACTGGAGAGGCGGAACAAAAGGTTCTTCAGGAGGTGGAGGTTGTACAGTGAACACACACACACACACACACACACACACACACACACACACACACACACACACACACACACACACACACACACACACACACACACACACACACACACACACACACACACACACACACACACCACACACACACACACACACACACACAAACCCAGCTTTGTTCTGGCTGATCTGAGGCTTATAGAAGTCTCTGTGAAGACGACAGCTCTTGGTGTGCACCAGGGTTTTTATTGGGGCTTTGAGAGTGTAGACAGAATCAGTTCATATATTAAAAAGGAACATTTGAACTGATAACGAGTGTATCCCCTACTCTAAGCTTGTTTCTGCATGTTTAAAAGACTTGCATTTACACATAGCAACTAAAGAAATACATGTTTAATTATATGTATACAAAATCAACTCATATGTTCGGTATATGGATAGTTGCTGATATGTAAGTATCCTTTTGTAAAGGTGTCAATACTTCCTGGACCGCTATGTATTGATTCATTGGAACAGGAGTATTTGTAGCAAAGACGTTTTCCTGAAATCTATTGTAGTAAAATCAAATCAAATCAAGTTTTATTTATATAGCACATTTATAAACGATTTTTGATGTACATATAATAAAATTAGCCTACAGTAGAGACACTTTACAGCAAATACAACAGCACAGATTGTTCAGAATATCAGCATGAGAAAAACGACACCCTCTGTCCTCAGACCCTCTGTCCTCAGACCCTCTGTCCTTAGACCCTCTGTCCTTAGACCCTCACATCGTACAAGGAAACACTTCTGGAGAAAACCCACAGTTTAAGGGGAACATGGGAGAAACCTCAGGGAGAGCAACAGCGGAGGGATCCCTCTCCCAGGACGGACAGACGTGCAATAGATGCCGTGTGTAAATTGAAGAGATAATACATTTTACAGCATATAGACCGAATGTTAGGAAATGCTTGTGTCTGTAATAAGAAGATGAATCCACGAGGATGTCAGCTACAATCCTGAGGAAGCCATCAGGGAAGCAGCATGACGAGACCCAAGGCAGGACCGCAGAGACAGGTTCAGCCACGACCCGAAGTCCACGACTTGATCCAGAACTCAGGATAGAGGATCCAAGACACAGGATTACAGCAAGAGGATCAGCCTCGACTCCGGATCCCAGCGTAGATATAGATACAAAACAAGAAGAAAGATTTGGCTGGGTTAATCGGAACAAGAGAATACACAGACACAGACAGAGAGGGGAAAGGTCATTGGATACAAGTTATTCTTGATAACCCTCTAGAGCAGGGGTGCCCAACCAGTCGATCGCGGGGAGATTCCCAGTCGATCGCGAGATGTGTCTAAAAATAGAACAACAATATTCTGTTTTATCGTTAATGTCCTGTAACATAATCTTCCTGTGCCAGAATAATGCACTGGAACGCATCAAAGCTTTGTGATTGGCCGGCGTGACCCCATGTGTGGCTGGTGGGCAGTGGGCACTAGTTCGCTGACGTTGTCCGTGTCAACAGGAGTGACAGTCCGCACACACACAAGACCGCACTTATGGCAGAAGCAAAAAAGCCCAAAATATATAATTTTCACTCCGAGTGGGAGGATGATTATTTTTGTATCTATTCCAATTGAAAGTCCATCTGTCTCATCTGCAATGCGAGCGTGACTTTATCGAAGAAGGGTAATTTAGGAGCGGCATTTCAAAACAGTGCACAAACGCTACGAGACGGAATTCCCTCCTAATTCTGCCCTACGCTCCCAAAAGGGGAGGGGCCTGAAAGGACAGCTAAATGCACAGCAGTCCATTTTCACCAGGCCCAACAACAAGAGCAAGGCTGCTACCAGAGCACCTTATCGTGTCAGTCACGTTCTTGCGAAACACATGAAGTCTTTCGAAGACGGCGAAGTTGTGAAAGAAGCATTCCTGGAGGCTGCCGACGCGCTTTTGGGGGACAGTAAAAATAACAGTAGCATTTCAACAGGTTTTTGATAAAAACTCAAGTTAGATACCGTTATTAATCAGCTGTAAGTTTTAGTTTGTTTGAACTTATTCATTATAATTATTGTACAAAATGGTATAAGAATGCAAACTTAAATTGATTATAGTCTATTATCAATTCAGGTTAAGGTTAATTTAAACTAGTGTTGCTTGCATCCTATTTTCTTTTTATAATCTACTAAAATGCAACAAAAAAAGGGTTTGATTCTATTAATGTTGTATTTTTTATTGCACTTTGGCAGCAGATTCCTGAGTAGCTTCAGATCTGAGTTGTCTTATTAGTAAGCCTAATTTATACTTTTGAAGCAACACTATTTTTATATAATGGCAAAGAAAGGGTTCAGAGTATTTTCTTTTTTCCTGTGTCATATGTGGCAGCACTGTTCAATGCTTCTTGAAAACATTACCCACTGTAGTGACGTGTGAATAAACTCTGTATCAACAACACTGTTGTGTAACTTCAGTTAAATACTTGTATGTGTGTAGATTAGAAAGAGGTAAAATAAAGGATCTGCAGTATTTTATGAAGTATTCATTGTACAAAGGTCAGTTTTATACAAGTAGAAGTGTGTATTTACCTGGTAGTAGGCTGTCAGTAATGGCTACGCCTCTCTATTTGGACTGGTAGATCTCGGCAGACTGGCAACTTTAAAAGTAGCTCTCGGTTCAAAAAAGGTTGGGCACCCCTGCTCTAGAAAGATCTCATGAACTTCCCCACTCAATCCATCAAGACCCGAGCAGTTCTATTAGATATAGGATAAGAAACAGAGAGAGGGAGCACAACAACCTATCTCTTCATCAGATGCACTCCCCCGCTTATCTAAGCGACTCTGTACCCCGTTACCCAGTAGTCAAACTGCTTTATTTCTAACATTGGTACTTCTGCAAAGATGTCAATACTTCCTCCACCACTGCAAGCAAGTACTCTACTGAAAGAGAGTAGATATTCCTTTATCTAGCAGTGTGTAGGTCATGTTTGCACGGCTTGTTTTCTTGCCGGATACCAGAGATTACATCAGGTCACACACCTACACAAATAGTTTACATTTCTATAAACTAATGAACTATTCCTGATTTCTGAATGCCCTTAACTGGACAGTGTGACAGCTTAACTGGTGAACAAGACTCCCCAAATCAACTTTAGACAAAGACTAACAGTAACCTTTGTAGTTTCCTTTACCCAATGATGAAGAAAAGACTCTGGAGAATCAAGATTGTTAGTTAGATAGTACGACACCAGTATTTTGTTGGTATAGAGATACCTTTACTTTGGTTATAGATGTGAATACTTCCTCCACCATTGAAGGTATAGTTAGTTTAGTTCATTTGCAGTGTGTTGATTGAGTACGCCTGATTAGCTCAAATCTGGCATAAATCATCTCTTTCTGAGATTAATTTATTTGTATGCATGGTCTTTGCTTAAATAAAAACATACATTAAATAAATACATACATTTAAATTGTCATGCAGGAGGCCAGAGTTGACGTCCTGTCACAACCCTCCATTTTTAGTTTTGTCTTAATAATTTATAATCTGATTCACTGTTTCCTCTATCTTTCCTTTAGGACTCTTTAAACTTCGCCGACAACTTTTAACAAAGGCATCCTGTAACTTTGTTCATTTTTGTTCATTTTCCTTAACCCATGGGGTGTCCAAACTTTTTTCACTGAGGGCCACATACAAGGCAAGTTTATTTATTACTTTTTGGATTATCCATTAAATATTAAAGTTATTATACCAAAATATCTGCCTTCTGGATTATAAAGCTGATCAACTGTCTCTGTTGCAGAGTTAGTCGTCTCATAACTGAAAGTGTCACACAACAAATCACCCAAACACAAGGCAATTCAAAGTGCTTTACAAAAATGAAAGACATTAAGAGCATTAAGAAACATATGATAACATGACATTTAAAACACTAATTTAAAAGCAAAGATAAAAAGCAAAGATAATATAATTTACAGTGCAGTGTAGCCTGGATTTAAAAGTATTCAGAGTTGCAGCGGACCTGCAGGTTTCTGGGAGTTTGTTCCAGATATTTGGAGCATAATAACTGAACGCTGCTTCTCCATGTTTAGTTCTGACTCTGGGGACAGAAAGCTGACCAGTCCCTGAAGACCTGAGAGATCTGGATGGTTCATCATTTAGCAGGAGGTCAGAAATGTATTTTGGGCCTAAACCATTCAGTGCTTTATAAACCAGCAGCAGTATTTTGAAATCTATTCTTTGACACACAGGAAGCCAGTGTAAAGACTTCAGAACAGGAGTGATGTGATCCACTTTCTTAGTGTTAGTGAGGACTCGAGCAGCGGCGTTCTGAATCAGCTGCAGCTTCCTAATAGATGTTTTAGTGAGACCTGTGAAGACACCATTGCAGTAATCCAGTCTACTGAAGATAAAAGCATGGACAAGTTTTTCCAAATCCTGCTGTGACATTAGTCTTTTAATCCTAGATATGTTCTTTACGTGATAGTAGGCTGATTTAGTAACAGTTTTAATGTGACTGTTGAAACTCAGGTCAGAGTCCATGACTACACCTAGATTTCTGGCTTTATCTGTTGTTTGGAAATGGTGGAAATCCAAACACCGTGACGACCTCCTAACCTATCAAGCTCTCCTCTCCTCTTTCTCTGCTTCGATCTCTCAGGCAAAAAGCACTTTCTTTCAAGATAAGATCCAATCTTCCTATTCCAATCCTAAAAAACTATTTTCCATCTTCTCCACCCTCTTGGACCCTCCAAAAGCCCCTCCCCCCTCCTCACTTCTGTCAAGCGACTTTGTTACCCACTTTGAAAAAAAGGTTGATGATATTCGCTCTTCTTTTTCTGACTCACCTTTACTCACCGCTGGGTCACCAGACCTTCCTTCCACCAACACACTTACCTCCTTTTCCCCTCTCTCTCCAAGTGAGGTTCTTACCCTCATTACTTCTGCCCGACCTACCACCTGTCCTCTGGACCCTATCCCTTCAAACCTCCTTCAGACTATCGCTCCTGATATTCTACCGTTTCTCACCCATTTCCTCAAAACTTCTCTAACTTCTGGTCACTTTCCAAACAGTCTCAAGGAGGCAAGAGTAAACCCTCTCCTAAAGAAACCCACTCTCAACCCGTCTGATGTTATAAACTACAGGCCTGTCTCTCTCCTCCCGTTCCTGTCTAAAACACTTGAACGCGCTGTCTTTAAACAACTCTCCTGTTATCTCCATCAGAACAACCTTCTGGATCCGCACCAGTCTGGTTTCAAGTCACGGAGGAACTGCACACTGCCAAAACTGCATCCCTCTCCTCTGTCATCATCCTATTGGACCTGTCTGCCGCATTCGACACGGTGAATCATCAGATCCTCCTTCGCACTCTCCAAAAACTTGGAGTTTCAGGCTCTGCACTTTCCCTCCTCACCTCATACCTGAAAGACCGTACCTACAGGGTGACTTGGAGAGGGTCTGAGTCCGACCCTTGTCAATTAACTACGGGGGTCCCTCAGGGCTCTGTTCTTGGTCCCCTCCTCTTCTCCGTGTACACAAACTCGCTCGGATCAGTCATTAGCCCGCATGGTTTTTCTTACCACTGCTACGCTGACGACACCCAATTAATTCTGTCCTTTCCCCGCTCAGAGACCCAGGTCGTCGCACGCATCTCTGCTTGTCTAGCTGACATCTCTCAGTGGATGTGTGCTCACCACCTCAAGCTCAACCTTGACAAGACTGAGCTGCTCTTCCTCCCGGGAAAAGATTGTCCCACTCTTGACCTAACAATCAACATCGGCACCTCAGTTGTTTCCCCGACTCAGACTGCAAGGAATCTGGGTGTGACCCTAGATAACAACCTGTCCTTCACTGCAAACATCGCTGCTACAACCCGTTGCTGCAGATACACGCTTTACAACATCAGGAAGATACGTCCCCAGCTGACTCAGAAAGCGACTCAGGTTCTGGTCCAGGCTCTCGTCATCTCACGCCTAGACTACTGCAACTCCCTCCTGGCTGGTCTACCTGCATGTGCCATCCGACCTCTGCAGCTCATCCAGAATGCAGCGGCTCGTCTGGTCTTCAACCTTCCTACATTCTCCCACACCACTCCGCTCCTCCGCTCCCTTCACTGGCTTCCGGTAACTGCTAGAATCCACTTCAAGACACTGGTACTTGCTTACCATGCTGCGAATGGATCTGGCCCTTCCTACATCCAGGACATGGTTAAACCGTACACCCCAGCGCGTGCACTACGCTCTGCATCAGCCAAACGACTCGTTGCGCCCTCGCTGCGAGGGGGACCCAAGTTCCCATCGGCGAAAACACGTGGGTTTGCTGTCCTGGCTCCAAGATGGTGGAATGAGCTCCCCATTGACATCAGGACAGCAGATAGCTTGCACATCTTCCGGCGCAAACTGAAAACTCATCTCTTTCGACTCCACTTCGAGCGATAGAACTATTAACGAAGCACTTATATACTAATAAAGGACTGGCTTACCTAAAGCCAGTTGAGTAGCACTTGAAATGTTTGGCTCTATGAAACCTGATGTACTTTATGATTCTGTTTTCTTCAAGGTTGTGTCTTCCTGGTCGAATGTACTTATTGTAAGTCGCTTTGGATAAAAGCGTCAGCTAAATGCAATGTAATGTTTTGAACATTGCAGACTGAAGCTCAGCGCTAACTTTTATACGTTCTGACTTGGCTCCAAAAACCATTACCTCAGTTTTATCTTTGTTTAAATGGAGAAAGTTCTGATACATCCAGTCATTGATGTGTTCAATGCACTTACTCAGTGTTTGAATTGGAGCATAGTCTCCTGGTGAAATTGTTATGTAAATGTGTGTGTCATCTGCATAGCTATGGTAACTTATTTTGTTGTTCTTCATTATCTGAGCCAGTGGTAGCATGTAGATGTTAAAGAGAAGAGGCCCCAAGATGGAGCCTTGAGGAACCCCACATGTCATATTTGTCAACTCAGATGTGTATTTACCTATAGAAACAAAGTTGTTTCTGTCCTTTAAGTAGGATTCAAACCAATTTAGAACTGTTTCCGAAAGTCCCACCCAGTTTTCCAGTCGGTCTAGTAATATGCTGTGGTCAACAGTGTCAAACGCAGCACTGAGATCTAATAATACTAACACTGAAGTTCTGCCACTGTCTGTGTTTAAGTGGATGTCATTAAAGACCTTTACAAGAGCAGTCTCAGTGCTGTGGTTTGGACGAAAGCCTGACTGGAACACATCCAAACAGTTATTTAAATGCAAGAAATTACTCAACTGTTCAAAAACTACTTTTTCAATGATTTTACCTAGAGATTGGAGGTTTGATATGGGCCTGTAATTGTTCATTAGTGAAGCATGTAGATTATTATTTTTTTAAGAGCGGTTTAATGACTGCATACAAAAAAATATGCGAAGGGCTGGGCTGCTCACTAGAGGTATGTTGCCTCATAAGTTCAGTTATAAGTTAGAAAAATCAATCAAATGTAGATAAATTGGGCTTGATACTTGAAAATGCCTTAAGAAAAATCACAGCTCTCCACAGGGCTTAATTTATTTTGTGACAAAAAGTGTTCAGCTCATCCCTTAAAGCAGAAGCCTCAGATTGCTCATAATAAGGGGAAACATGGCTTTTTTCTTATCAACTTAGATTTGTTAGAACATTTTTCTAACTTTAATTGACTTATTAAGACATGAATACTACTGTGTAAGATATGTTTACATAGATATTTAAGAAGTACGATACAAGACAAGCACACGTTTAATTTGATGGCCATATTCCATTATACTTTTTTAATTAGCTGTGGGCCGATTCAAAAAGGCCCCCGGGCCGTAGTTTGGACACCCCTGCATTAACCCAATGAACACGAAAAGACTTGAGATCTGCAGCGTTTCCTGTAAACAGCTCTTCCTCTGCCGACCTCTGAGTCTCATCAACCGGACATAATCACTGCTGCTGGGAAAGAGAGGAAGAGGAGGAGTAAAACATCACAATAACAATTCATTAGTAACTTTAAACTGTGGTAACATTAAGCTGTCTTTGGCTCTTTTCTGCCATAACAATGTACATTTCCCTTCTGTGGGACTAATGTCTAAATTAGACTAAAGACATTCCTGTTTGGGCAGGTGGTTGGGTAACTTTTTTATGTTTTCATTTTGTTGTTCACAATGTATTATATTTGTATATATATCCTGCATACTTTTGAAGTAAACGGTTATTTTGTGTTTTTTTTGTAATTATTGAGTGTTCTTGTATTTTAATGTGTTATTTTATACCTCGGGACTCTGGGAGACAGTATTTCGATCTTTCTGTGTGTACAAACATATTTTGAGATTGACAATAAAGTTGACTTTGATTGTGTTTTTAGCACTTCTTCATTTGTATGATGTTTTAATGCTTTGTCAAGAACTTTGTGACTGTCTGTGAAAGCGCTTTATAAATACAGTTTACTTTCTTACTTCCTCATTATATCGAGGAATAACACATCATCTCCTGCTCAGCTCTCAGTGTGTGCAGCGAGCTGTTGAGGTGGCAAATGGGTAACGATTAGTAATTGTGGGACGTCTGTTCAGATTACGTTCTGAGTCTCTGGATGAATCCCTAAGTGTTTCTGTGCCGCTCGGCTTCTCCCCAATGAGCTGCTCATGTGTAAATATTCACAGGAAGAGACAGAGCCAGGTACACTGGGTTTATCCCTCTTCATCAGTAACAGCTCACTGATGCAGACAGGAGGATTCAATAAAGCCAGAGAGGGACAGTTACTGGAGAGATCGGAGATATACATCCTGCACTGAATGTAAAGAGAGGTGCGAAATAATGAGGTGATAATCAAGTTGGAGGACTTCCTGTGTCTATATCAGTTTCATAAAGTAACATTACACCAAGTTTCAGCAGAGATGGCAAAAGTACACACATCCTTTACTCAAGTAGAAGTAGATAGGCCTACTCATGTTTAAAAATACGCTGGTAAAAGTAGAAGTACAGACTAAACTTCTTTACTCAAGTCAAAGTAAAGAGGCTTTGAAATGTACTTCAGTAAAAAGTACCCATAGCTAGCAGCTGCTTTAAAGAGTACCTGACCTCCCTTTATATTAATAGAACAATAATGTCATTGTTAGCTAATGAATGTTTCCATGCTGAACAACGGCAACATGACAACGTTTCCATTGGTCCCTCTTCTTTAGAGAAGACCAGGAAATGATGGATACACGGATCGTGTTCAAATCAATAGGCACGCAATGACTCTAAAGAATAATGATCACGCATCAAACACACATTCAGACTAAAGGAACCAGCTGTTTGGGAAATGAGAGAAGTAGAAAGTACAGGTATTTGTGTTCAACATGTAAGAAGTAGAAAGTACAGGTATTTGTGTTCAACATGTAAGAAGTAGAAAGTACAGGTATTTGAGTTCAACATGTAAGAAGTAGAAAGTACAGGTATTTGTGTTCAACATGTAAGAAGTAGAAAGTACAGGTATTTGAGTTCAACATGTAAGAAGTAGAAAGTACAGGTATTTGTGTTCAACATGTAAGAAGTAGAAAGTACAGGTATTTGAGTTCAACATGTAAGAAGTAGAAAGTACAGGTATTTGTGTTCAACATGTAAGAAGTAGACAGTACAGGTATTTGTGTTCAACATGTAAGAAGTAGAAAGTACAGGTATTTGAGTTCAAACATGTAAGAAGTAGAAAGTACAGGTATTTGTGTTCAACATGTAAGAAGTAGAAAGTACAGGTATTTGTGTTCAACATGTAAGAAGTAGAAAGTACAGGTATTTGTGTTCAACATGTAAGAAGTAGAAAGTACAGGTATTTGTGTTCAACATGTAAGAAGTAGAAAGTACAGGTATTTGTGTTCAACATGTAAGAAGTAGAAAGTACAGGTATTTGGGTTCAACATGTAAGAAGTAGAAAGTACAGGTATTTGGGTTCAACATGTAAGAAGTAGAAAGTACAGGTATTTGTGTTCAACATGTAAGAAGTAGAAAGTACAGGTATTTGTGTTCAACATGTAAGAAGTAGAAAGTACAGGTATTTGGGTTCAACATGTAAGAAGTAGAAAGTACAGGTATTTGTGTTCAACATGTAAGAAGTAGAAAGTACAGGTATTTGTGTTCAACATGTAAGAAGTAGAAAGTACAGGTATTTGTGTGTTAAAAATGTAAGAAGTAGAAAGTTACAGGTATTTGAGTTCAACATGTAAGAAGTAGAAAGTACAGGTATTTGTGTTCAACATGTAAGAAGTAGAAAGTACAGGTATTTGTGTTCAACATGTAAGAAGTAGAAAGTACAGGTATTTGAGTTCAACATGTAAGAAGTAGAAAGTACAGGTATTTGAGTTCAACATGTAAGAAGTAGAAAGTACAGGTATTTGAGTTCAACATGTAAGAAGTAGAAAGTACAGGTATTTGTGTTCAACATGTAAGAAGTAGAAAGCACAGGTATTTGTGTTCAACATGTAAGAAGTAGAAAGTACAGGTATTTGTGTTCAACATGTAAGAAGTAGAAAGTACAGGTATTTGTGTTCAACATGTAAGAAGTAGAAAAGTACAGGTATTTGGGTTCAACATGTGAGAAGTAGAAAAGTACAGGTATTTGGGTTCAACATGTAAGAAGTAAAAAGTACAGGTATTTGAGTTCAACATGTAAGAAGTAGAAAGTACAGGTATTTGGGTTCAACATGTAAGAAGTAGAAAGTACAGGTATTTGAGTTCAACATGTAAGAAGTAGAAAGTACAGGTATTTGGGTTCAACATGTAAGAAGTAGAGCAGGGGTGCCCACCCAGTCGATCGCGATCGACCGGTCGATCGCGGGGAGATTCCCAGTCGATCGTGAGATGTGTCTAAAAATAGAACAACAATATTCTGTTTTATCGTTAATGTCCTGTAACATAATCTTCCTGTGCCAGAATAATGCACTTGAACGCATCAAAGCTTTGTGATACGCCGGCGTGACCCCATGTGTCGGGGCGCGGCTGGTGGGCAGTGGGCAGTGCACTAGTTCGCTAACGTTGTCCGTGTCAACAGGAGTGACAGTCCGCACACACACAAGACCGCAATTATGGCAGAAGCAAAACATATATAATTTTCACTCCGAGTGGGAGGATGTTTATGTTTGTATCTATTCCAATTCAAAGTCCATCTGCAATGCGAGCGTGGCTTTATCGAAGAAGGGTAATTTAGGAGCGGCATTTCAAAACAGTGCACAAACGCTACGAGACGCTACTAATTCTGCCGTACGCTCCAAAAGGGGAGGGGCCTGAGAGGACAGCTAAATGCACAGCAGTCCATTTTCACCAGGCCCAACAACAAGAGCAAGGCTGCTACCAGAGCATCTTATCGTGTCAGTCACGTTCTTGCGAAACACATGAAGTCTTTCAAAGACGGCAAAGTTGTGAAAGAAGCGTGCCTGGAGGCTGCCGATGCGTAATAAAAATAACAGTAGCATTTCAACAGGTTTTTGATATGATAAAAACTCAAGTTAGATACCGTTATTAATCAGCTGTAAGTTTGAGTTTGTTTGAACTTATTCATTATAATTATTGTACAAAATGGTATAAGAATGCAAACTTAAATTGATTATAGTCTATTATCAATTCAGGTTAAGAAACTAGTGTTGCTTGCATCCTATTTTAAAGGCATTTCTTTTTATAATCTACTAAAATGCAACAAAAAAGGGTTTGATTCTATTAATGTTGTCTTTTTTATTGCACTTTGGCAGCAGATTCCTGTGTAGCTTCAGATCTGAGTTGTCTTATTAGTAAGCCTAATTTATACTTTTGTAGCAACACTATTTTTAAATAATGGCAAAGAAAGAGTTCAGAGTATTTTCCTTTTTTCCTGTGTCATATGTGGCAGCACTGTTCAATGTTTCTTAAACATTACCCACTGTAGTGACGTGTGAATAAACTCCAACTCTGTATCAACACTGTTGTGTAACTTCAGTTAAATACTTGTATGTGTGTAGATTAGAAAGAGGTAAGATAAAGGATCTGCAGTATTTTATGAAGTATTAATCGTACAAAGGTCAGTTTTATACAAGTAGAAGTGTGTATTTACCTGGTAGTAGGCTGTCAGTAAGGGCTACGCCTCTCTATTTGGACTGGTAGATCTCGGCAGACTGGCAACTTTAAAAGTAGCTCTCGGTTCAAAAAAGGTTGGGCACCCCTGAAGTAGAGAGTACAGGTATTTGGGTTCAACATGTAAGAAGTAGAAAGTACAGGTATTTGGGTTCAACATATGAGAAGTAGAAAGTACAGGTATTTGTGTTCAACATGTAAGAAGTAGAAAGTACAGGTATTTGTGTTCAACATGTAAGAAGTAGAAAGTACAGGTATTTGAGTTCAACATGTAAGAAGTAGAAAGTACAGGTATTTGAGTTCAACATGTAAGAAGTAGAAAGTACAGGTATTTGTGTTCAACATGTAAGAAGTAGAAAGTACAGGTATTTGGGTTCAACATGTAAGAAGTAGAAAGTTACAGGTATTTGTGTTCAACATGTAAGAAGTAGAAAGTACAGGTATTTGAGTTCAACATGTAAGAAGTAGAAAGTACAGGTATTTGGGTTCAACATGTGAGAAGTAGAAAGTACAGGTATTTGGGTTCAACATGTAAGAAGTAGAAAGTACAGGTATTTGTGTTCAACATGTAAGAAGTAGAAAGTACAGGTATTTGTGTTCAACATGTAAGAAGTCAAAGTCAAAAGTCGTCAGAAAAATAAGTAGTGGAGTAAAGTACTGATACCAGAAAATGTACTTAAGTACAGTAACAAAGTATTTGTACTCCACTACTTCCCACCTCTGGGTTTCAGCTTCGAGTGACGTCATTTAAAGATGTTAAGATAATCTCTGACAGACGAGGATATTGGGAGACGACGATGACAGCAAAGCAAGATGGGAAAACTAACGAATGCCTTTAATCAAGAACATATGGCTTGGTGGCGCTTCACTTTTTGCCAATGAGCTGGGGGCTCTTCCAGGATATTATTAATTTCCTCGAGGTAAAGTATAAATTGTGTAGCTGAGTTGAACATGGCGTTGAATCGCTAATGTGTTGTTTCCCCGACTCAACTTTCTGCTTTACCACCATCCAGTAGATCCATAAGTAGGTGGTTTTTCTGTACTTTCCTCCTTCTTGCAGCTGCTAGAGGAGCTTCAAACGTGTAGTCTTGTTTTTCTCAAACCCTCTCTGAGGCTGTCAGTCCTTAAGTACATCTGTGTCCCCGGCTGAACACAATGTCTCTTTTGTATCCACTGAAGGGTACACTGAGCAGAGTATTCATATTTATACAGCAGCAGAACATCGGGGAGCACAAACAGATCTGAGCTCTTTAACTTTGGATGTGTATTCAGGCATGCTGATGCACTTTCAGATAGGAGCGTGATCTTTCTGTATCTCAACGACGCAATTTCAAACTGATTGTGGATTCCTTATATAGAGGACAAAGGCAGTGTTGGAACTGTGTTAAGAGCAGAGTTAAGAGTGTATGTTATCATGATTTCATTTTATATTTGAAAAAGTCCAATCCACTGTTTGCAATAACAAACGCAAAGCTAAGAAAAACAACATGTATTTATGCTAAACCTGCATTTCTCTGTGGCTTCAAGGAGTTATACAACACATAAAGATGCTGCCTGAATTAAAGTTCACCTAGCTGCATTTATATTTGTTATTTCCTACACAGTTGCCACAATTTGTACACAAAATAACTGTAAAACTGGTATCTTCTGTGATTTCTTTCAACACACATCGATGCTCGTCAACACGTGATGATCAAGCGAGCAATCACAAAACCACACAGAATCAGGAATCGATCCATAAAACCTGAAAATGTCAATACTTTAACCTGAGTTTAAAAGTTGGTGTCCCTTTCTCTTCCCTGATAATCATTCTACCAACAACCTGCTCATTTGCTTCCAAAAAAAACAGCAACGGTGAAATTGTTAACATATTTTCTCTCTGTTTATTTACAGACAAGAAGATTGGTGTACTTGTTTGTAGTTAGCAACAAAGCTACTGCTAGCCGTCTAGCTAACAACCAAAACAGTGTCAAAGAACCACCCAGAGACAGTTGTGGTTCGGTCCGGACCGGAGTCCGGACTTTGAGGATGCCTGAGTTACAGTAAAAGATCACCAAATAAATGTTAACTCTTGAAACTCTACTCGGCAAAAAGCGAAGGGTAAATAGGGAGATCGATGAAGTCTACATTTTACTTTTACACACCTCCTTACTATCACTAACATGTTTTTTACTTTTCTTTTTCACAGAATTTAAAATCACAACCGACTCGAAATGCGGTCCATTTGCCTATAAATAGTCAAGGAAACGCCCATTCATTCATTTTGACTGACTTTAAGAAGAAGATCGCAGGAAATGATGACAGAACAGTTAAAAAAGACATCTCACACCGTGTCAGATTTTGGTTATTTTGGGGAGATGGAGATAAATCATATTGTTTGGTGGATGCAGTTTGAACCAGAGTAGCAGCATGGAGGTCGGATCGTCACCAAAATACATAAATAAGCCCGAAAAAGGTTAATGACAAAAACAATACACATAGCCTTCCTCAGGCAGTGTGTTTGTACCGGGGACAGGAGACACCCCGTTGATGAGAGACTGTAAGAAATGATCGGGGAATCCCTCCGGAGTGGAGTCATGACGACGTGGCGTGGGAAAAAAATTAGGGGAAGCCAATAATACGTCCTTTCTTTTGGGTCGGGGGTGTGGTGGTCAATGTAATAACGTAATGAGTGATTACAGCACCCGGTATCATTTTACACACATTTGTATCATACAGATGCAGGACTTACACACGCCTGTTATCTAACCGACAGGTCCGCACGCACTCTCCAGCCCAAACTCTAATAAGCATTCATTCACAAACTAAATCAGGAGACCTTTAACGTTTTACGTCCGATTCGCTCCTTTTTTTCCTCGGCTGTACACAGCTCCAGTTTGGGGCATTGGCCTGTCATCAGATTGTATTTGTTGTTGCTGCTGTAGCGGAAGTTTAGTACAATTACTTTTGATGAAATACTCCAAATCTCCACCCTCCATAATTGCACTTGCTTCAGTTGCTTGCTACTTTCTAACGGCGGTGAGAGTGGTTCAGTGGCGCTATCTATCTTCTATCGATTAGATTTATGATTCGAAAATGATAAAAGTAGGGTAGACATGTGGATATTATCCGACTGAACACAACGTGCATTTATCTAACAGGTTCGTTTTCCACTGACCTTATTTCGAGCTATTTTCCTAAATCCTATGGAGAAATCCCATTGCTTTCTGCCGAGGGAACCCGAGCGCAGCTTACTTCCGGGTTTTAGGATGCGTCACTGCAACACTAAGTTGATGCGATTTGATTGGATTGTGAGGCAAGGGAAGCCAGCCGCCTCTGGCTTCCCTTGGCATGGCCCTGACTAATCACAGGTTGGCAGGGGCATCACGTGGGCCTCATCTGATTGGTCAATCCCTCAATTTTTTTCACCAAGGGAAGCCAGATTCGGCTGGCCTCCTCTCGCAACAGAGAGTGCAATCTACTGTTTCACCATAACATCTAGAGGGGCGCTGTTTCACTCTTTGTAAAATACTCAATGAGAATGGGGGAGAGACGGGCCGGCAGCAACACACAGCAAAGGAGAATTATCTAAACAAAACAAAGTGTTTTTATTTATTTATTTAAATTATAACTACAATCCGAAAAAACAGGGGAAGCCTGGCTTCCCTTGGCCTCCGGGAGAAAACGCCACTGGTGACGACTGGATCTGAATTATGTTTTTGTATTTGGTGGTTTGTGTCCCAGCTGTCGATCAGCGTCTCCACTGCAGCCTGTGCGTCTCAACCCCCCCCCCCCCCAGCAACTCTATATCCACCAGTTAAAGAAAATACAACTAATGTGTTGTGTTATATTAGCTGTACAATTTACCACATTGGTGTTCTTAGTTTCCATACCTCCTGTGTTTTACGAGCGACTTATCAAGTCTTAGCAAACGGCATATAAAACATGATTAAACATGGTAGTAGTATAAAACCATGCTCTTCTACAACCGAAATGCAAAACCGCATCATATGAGAAAACATTCATAACATTAACACAACATATTCGACGGGTGGTTTTAAATAACATATCCCGTATTTATTTTTCTCCAATTATGTTGTTGTGTGTGCACTGAGGAGTCCTCAAACAGGCGTGTTGTTTAATCATTTTAAGATTGGCTTTAATCAAAGTTTGAAAATGAATTCTTTCATATCTGATAAATGAATGGTAACATTTTATTGATGGTATTATTTGCACATATTTCTCTCCATTCTTCCTTTCTGCCAACGTGTCGCAGGTTTCTCGTCTCTCCCGTTGTTGTGCTTAGTGCGTACGCATGGGTAGAGTTGCGTGGAGGACCGCACGTTTTCCCGTCAAGTTAGTATTTTATAAATCGCAAACATTGCGTAGAAACTGGCGTACGCCATTTTTTGAGCGTATATCCCTTTATAAATGAGGCCCCAGAGCCCTAGGGCAAAACGAGAAGCATTCGGACCCAAGCACTGAAGGAATGAGGTATTTGCGGTCTACACTGACAGAGAAGAGACTGTCAGTGTGGCTGTACTCAGCATTGAATCAAAACGCACTAAAGCTGTTGATCTTAATACGTTTGTGAGGCGTTTCGCTGAACAAGAGGGTAATCGCCGCATTCAGCTGTAATAGACATGTCAACTTGATGCTCTGCTCACGGATGAGCATACAAAACTGTTAAGATGATGACCTTACGTGTGTAAATATATTGTTTTCTTTGAGGGGGTCTGCCCCCAAAAAACTGTTTTAAGTCCTGAGAAAGTCAAATCAGACGGTGTGTAAAACTACACTGCCCAGCCAACAGAAAGTAACCACTTTGATGTAACTAGGCCAGTAGGTAAGGACTTTCCACTGGATCATAACTGAGTATAAAAGAATGCATGACTGAAGTGATGGAGACCATGTTGAAGGCAAACACAAAGAGGAAATAACAGGTCAAGCAAATCCCCCTCTCAGATTCCACAGCAACCAGAAGAACATAAATACTGGCTGGTGATTTGATTCATCAGCTTTGTGATGGAATAGAAAATGCACAGTGCATTTCCTTAGCTGTGGGTGAGTCCACTGACACCACTGACAATGCTCAGTTGCTGGTGTTTGTGAGTTGTTATGATGAGGCAAAGGGGGAGTTTGTTGAAGATGTGTTGGGCCTGACGAACCTCAGTGGACACACAAGGGGGCAAGACATGTATAAAGCAATAATGGGAATGCTGAATGAAAGAGGGTGCAGCTGCCTTTATTCCTAACTGTGCAGCTCTGCGACTCTGAGGGGTCAAGCACAGACACAATAACAATGAAAACTGCTGCATACAGATTGTTTTTGTTTTTGCAACCTCGTGTTAAGAATCTTGTTGCAATTCTTTGAATGACCGTAATAAACGGACCTTTGTCTTATTGAAACAATGTTTTTGGACCTTTAAGATTTGTATTTGAGTGCCCCTGCTGTAACGGATGAGTTGTTCCTCAGGGAAAGGCTTTATGGTCGGCAGTGAAGCAGGGTATACTTTTTAGGGCTTTTATTTTCAAAGGGACCCGAAGGCAGACAGAATTGCATCATGATGGTTTGAAGAAAAGCAAGTTAAACGCTGATGGTGTCATTACATTGTGTAATCTACTTTACCTTCTAACCCCTCAATCAGTTAAACAACCTCTCTCGTTGTCTGGCCTTAGAGACGCTGACCTATGCTATAAAGGGAAAGCCCGATGCCTTCTATGCATGAGGGGGAAACTCTACAGTTGTTGGAAAGGAACTAGAAAACCTTGTCTATATGAAGTGCGGAGGCGTGTGGTGAGTGGACTAGTGCGTTGGTGTTAGGATCAGGAAACCGGTTCAAACCCCACTGCAGTCAGCATGTCGTTGTGTCCCTGAGACACTTCACCCCAAATTGCTCCTGTGGGGATTGCCCAGTATGTGACTTTGGATAAAAGTGTCTAGTAACATGTGATGATGATGATATGATTGGATGAGCTTCTTGTCTACCAGCTTTGTGACTTATTGTTTTAACCTTTTGACAATGTCACATGTCCACTTACATTATTGCTTATCATTGATGTTCTTTTTAATTATTGTTCACTGTCAACATCTGTACATGTATATACATGTATGTTATTCATTTAAGTTTTCTTCTTATTTGGGGAACAAAATGCCATTTAATATATGTAAATAAAATCATTACCTTCTCAATTACAAGTTAAGCTAAGATAAGATAAAAGTACTTTATTGATCCCGATTTGGGAAATGTTTGCTTTGCAGACGCAGCACAACAAGACAAGGCATTGTACAATACAAATTAAAAGACTATAAATAAACATTCCAAAATGTCAACATCTCAATAGAAATAAAATATCAAAGTTAAAGCAACAATGTAATATAATAATATAATATAATCTGGATTCTTACATTTTCTGTGCTGGTACTTTCAGACGGTTTATAAAGACAAACACTCTGTGCAAAGGGATATCAAATGCATTAAAGGCTCCTCTTAATAACATCTTAAAACAGCTGAAAGTAGAAAGTAGCGGCGGGAGGATGACTCCGAGCCGCTCGCTGTGTGTCAGCTGACGCAGAGAAGAAGTCCTTCAGTGTAATGACGGCTTAGAAGAGACGCTTCCTGCAGGGCGGAGGGTTATTGAGGTGTGACAGAAACACCGTCTGAACAGGAATCACTTAGTGAGGCCGCCTGTGATCCTGACACTGTGAGTGTGTGTGTGTGTGTGTGTGTGTGTGTGTGTGTGTGTGTGTGTGTGTGTGTGTGTGTGTGTGTGTGTGTGTGTGTGTGTGTGTGTGTGTGTGTGTGTGTGTGTGTGTGTGTGTGTGTGTGTGTGTCTGCTGAAAGCATCTGAGGAGGAGTGAGATTACCCTCCATGCCTGTTTGAGATGCATAGCTTTAGAATTGGACTCCAAAGTGCAGGACGGACACTTTTCCTTTTTTTCTTTTTTTAAACGCAAACACAAATGCGGGCTCCTGTCTGCCGTTATCCTCCGGAGACCCACTTAAAAGTTTGGGCTCTTCGAAGTTTGGCATCTGAAATCGGGCACAACAAAAGCAAGACGAGAGGCGGAGACATCGGATGTTTCCTGAAGCTCTTTGGCCTCGGTGAACGTTAGGACTCGCAGAAAGACTTTTATTTTCTGGATGTAAATAAGTGTGTGACTAAAACTCATTTCAAATCAATACAGAGATTCCTCAGAAACTTCTGCAGATATTTTCATCTGAAAGTAATAAAAGCAAATCTGAAATTCAAAGTATTTTCAAAACATCTTCTGTTGTGTTTCAGGGTCGGCTTTGATTCCCTGCAATCATTCAGAGAGGACATTCTTCAGTCTGAGATTCACAAGGGAAATAACACTTTCTGTTAAATAGGAGATTTTGCAGACGAAGAGTGATGTTTCTTTACGGTGAGTTCAGGTGTCTTGATTTGTTACATTTAGTTAGAAGAGTTCATCTAAGCATCTATTGAATCAATGATACCTTTATTAACCCTATGGACATTTGCTTTGCACAAAGAGCACAAAAGCATACCAACAACCAGCACAAAATACAACATTAAAGCCTCGTAAAAAGCTTCATTTGGAAAATAAAAGTGCATATTTAGGCTTCTGTCATCAAGTGTTGATGGTTAGGTCTTCTTTAACAGTTTATGCTGCATTCATGCGTGAAACACTGTCTTAGTTCAGTGTCTTAATGGCATTGGTTTGTGCTGCCGATGGACCACATGAAGCCGGTGACATTGAAACGAAAGATATATAAAAAGCATAAAACCGATATTTTTAAAATAAGTCCGAATCGGTTTAAAATGCAGATGCAGTTGTTGTAATTTAAGTAAATGATGCTGGTTTAAAAACATGGGTTTGAAGAGTGTTTTTTAAATGTGTCCTGCCGGATAAAGAGTCTTTAAAACACAGTATTTATTTGACACGCTGCAGGGTTTCCCACACATAGACTATACTTGGGCGGGCCGCCCAGGTATATTAACGGCCGCCCAAGTATATTTCGCGACCCATTTAGGTTTTTTTTAATTTATTTATTTTTATAATTTTTTTTTTTAATATATATTTTTTGTATTCGTCCGTGACCACGACGCCATCTGCGATCGATTAACTTGTAGACAATGATCCCTCGCTCCCTTGCTCTGATCTCGCCTCCTTCTGGCCTGTTAAGTGGCCTGCCTCACACAGGGTGACTGGCTGTCCACATGATGTGGACCTGCCGACATGGCCACTGTCATAGAGATCATAAATCAAAGCCCTTGATTGGTCTCTGTGTGTCATTCAAGCTCGGGATAACCTCAGCTCAGGTGAGGTAAAGCACTCTCTGAGTGTTTAGATAGTTAACTTAGTCTAAGTTCTCAGTGGGTCTCAAACGGTGTGGTCACCATTTATGTAAACACATATTTCCATTTGAGAGGGTAGTGATTGGTCTAATGGATAGTGAGGTGGGCTGAAGATCGGAAGGCTGTGAGTTCAAATCCCGCCAGGAACACCACCACTAGTGTGCCCTTGAGTAAGGCACTTAGCCCTTAGTTACTCCAGGGAGAATGTCCCTGTAATCGGTCATTATAAGTCGCTTTGGATAAAAGCGTCAGCTAAATGAAATGTAATGTGATTAGTAAAATATGCATGAATAAATAAATAAAAAGTTAACTAGGTGAAAAAAGGTAAGATACACTTTTAAAACTTGTTGAGAGAAAACTAGTCTTTGTTGCTGCCTCAAAGAGGAGCAGGGGGAGAGGATGGAGAGGGGGGAGAGGAGGGAGACAGGAGAGGCTGATTCAGGAGCACAGACACACTCACAACTATAAATGAACCAAAACTAAATTAATAAACAAGTTTCAGTGTTTTTTTCATATTGGAAATGGTATGTTATTGGTTATGGCCTTGATTTTATGATTATTGAAATGTATACAGTTCTGTTTAATATAGGTGTTTCCATAGATCTAGTCTCTTTATTTTCCCCTCAAAATGCACCAGATTGATGCATTTAACTCCAAAATAAAAAATAAAATCTTACCGGGGGGGCATGACCCTGGACCCCCCTAGAGGATTTGAGGTCGACCCCCACTAAAAATCACATGGATAGGTTCCTAAATACATTAATAAATACATTTATTTTTTTAAATAGTAGCCCATTTCCATATGTTCATGTGTGGGTAGTAGATTTAAACTATAGGGCTATCATTATGGGCCCTGCCTGTACCTGTACCTGTACCTGTTCGCTCTGCCATCGCGTGAAGGGTCTGCTAACAAGCGACCAACAGAAAGGTTCATGTTGTTGCACGTCACCTCAACCCCCCCCGCTACCACCACCCCCCAAAGTATATTTCAGATCTGTGGGAAACACTGGCAGTTAATGGACCAGCACCAGAGGCATTCCCGTACACACAGGCGTTGGAGCTGTTCTTCATGAAATCCCAGAAGGATGAAGTGCTCTGACAAACAGTGCCATCTTTGCGCAAAATGATTATACCGGAATGAAAAGTCAATAAATAAACACGTTGTTAAAACGTTTTTTTGTTGTTGTTTTTTTCCTCACCCCCCCCCCCCCGCCCGCTGCCACCACCCACCCAAGTATATTTCATATCTGTGGGAAACACTGCGCTGGTAAAATCCTTCACCATTAACCCTTAAATTCTGCCAAATGCTACGACCTGTTGCTTTGAATCAACATATATCCAAATGTTAGACTTAGTAGATAAAGTAGGCAGTTGAGTCATAAGCACAGATATACACAACACACAACCTTTTTACTTAATGATACTGAAAACTATAATCCAGTTTCTTCTTGATTTCTCATTTGGATTTTTTCGATACCAGCTGGAGATTTGTGTGAACTTCTTTTTGTTCAACTCTGCGCAAAAGCTCGCTCTACAAAACAAAATGTTGCCTCAAATATTCTGAAGCCCAGGAAAGCAGTTCACATGCTTCTCAGTTTCTCATTGGTTTTGTAAATGACTACACTTGATGTCATGTAATGTAAAATCATTCAAACATGACATGTTTTAGTTATATGTTACAATGTGCAGACAGATAACTGCCGTTGTGACCGTGATTGTTGTTTTTTGATGTTTTGTTGACGCACTGGTTGACGTCTTAATAGAAGCTTTGCTGCAGTCCGTGACACTAAGTTATCAAAAGAAAAATAACTTTAAAGATTTAAATAATCTCCTTTCACGACAAGCGGCCACGAGGTATTTGTTTCATTTTTTCATGTGTCCTATTTCCCTTCATATATTTGTATGTGTAGCATGCTATGCTAATGTGTTTGGCTGTGTATATAATCGTTCGTTGGTGTAGTTCTCACCGCGTAACGGAAGAGGGGAGGCTTCAAGATTCCTTGATTTATAAAGGCAAAGTTATATCTCACATTATTCAACAAGAATATCTGTGTTTGTTGAAGGCAGAAATACCTGTCATTGAAACAAGAATGTCATTGTTCGCCTCACAGGAATATCGTATTTGGGTCAAAAAGAACTTCCAAGTTGGCAGAACGCTTGACTAAACTGTAAAATCGTAGTTAAGTCAACAACAGTAGTCACAATTTGAGAAAACGTAAAAATCTATTTGCCTTGAAGATTTGAGTTTTCACCAAAAAGGTTTTTACAGTGCAAGAACAAACGCCCGTTTCAAAGAGCCGAACGGTGTCTGTGTCGCGAACAGAGCTACAGGTTTATTACCCAGCTGACCCAGAAAGCAACGCAGGTTCTGGTCCAGGCTCTCGTCATCTCACGCCTAGACTACTGCAACTCCCTCCTGGCTGGTCTCCCTGCATGTGCCATCCGACCTCTGCAGCTCACCCAGAATGCAGCGGCTCGTCTGGTCTTCAACCTTCCTAAATTCTCCCACACCACTCCGCTCCTCCGCTCCCTTCCACTGGCTTCCGGTAACTGCTAGAATCCACTTCAAGACACTGGTACTTGCGTACCATGCTGCGAATGGATCTGGCCCTTCCTACATCCAGGACATGGTTAAACCGTACACCCCAGCGCGTGCACTACGCTCTGCATCAGCCAAACGACTCGCTGCACCCTCGCTGCGAGGGGGACCCAAGTTCCCATCAGCAAAAACACGTGGGTTTGCTGTCCTGGCTCCAAGATGGTGGAATGAGCTCCCCATTGACATCAGGACAGCAGATAGCTTGCACACCTTCCGGTGCAGACTGAAAACTCATCTCTTTCGACTCCACTTCGAGCGTTAGAACTATTAACAAAGCACTTATATACTAATAAAGGACTGGCTTATCTAAAGCCAGTTGAGTAGCACTTGAAATGTTTGGCTCTATGAAACCTGATGTACTTATATGATTCTGTTTTCTTCAAGGTTGTATTTTGTTGGTCGAACGCACTTATTGTAAGTCGCTTTGGATAAAAGCGTCAGCTAAATGCAATGTAATGTAATTACAGACATATAAAACACTCCTTGAGCCAAAATCGATGTGAGAATTGAAAGCACACAACAAGTTAAACAATAATGAAAAACAAGCTGTTTTCACTTGAAATAAGTTCAAAATCTGCCAATAGAACAAGTGAGAATTAGCTTGGTACGATTTCTTGAAAGCAGAAGGGATATTTAGATAAATCAGATCTTGTAATTAGATGGAGAACTCATTTTGAACTATCTGTCACCAGAATCAGGAAATGTTGTGTCACAAAATAATGCTCAAAGGTTTTCTGTGTTCTGATGTTAGTTAGTGATTTCCTAATAAATGTGTGTTTCATCTGAGATACGACTCAAATAAGATGTTTTGACTCAACAAGATGAGGCTTTGTCTAAAAGCTGACCCTGATATCTCACTGCAGTGTGACTTCTGAAGTTATTGTATCAGGAGGAGAGACATATTCTGACTAGATATTAGACACAAGTACCTGGCAAGATTTCGAGTGTTTGTAGAGTAGCGTTCTGTTCTTCTGTGAAATATCATCAGTCACTTCCTGGTACACAGCACTTGATCTTTTAGATGAATTGTATTCCCGTCGTGCTCTCTCTGCAGGGGAAGCTTTTTCTTTACACACTCTGACACAGTTTGCTCTGCGAGAAGCCGGCGCTGCAGATATTATGATACGAAGATTCGAAGGTTTGATTGTCATAATGCACACAAGCTACAGTGTAGAAATAGCAATGACAATCTTCTGACCTGAGCTCCTCCAACTATGCAACATATATAACAAAATACAAAATAAAAAGTAGTGCAAAAAGTCAATAGATGCATCTGAATATGTTTCACTCTCCCCACAAGACAACACATGTTATCCTGATGTGTTTTCAACCTTCATTCTTGATTTGACAGCTTTCTATCCACTGCCTGTATGTATAAATATAAACAACTAAATACATAGAGTTCTAAGAGAGTGTAACAGTATAAGCTTATTTTTAGACTAACATCACTACCCTTCACGGTGATAGAAACACTGTTGAAGTATCACCGTGAGCATCAGACACTCATTAATCATCTCACACCAAATATTGATTTGTAATGATTTTTATTTTTACAAAGAAGCAAAAAAAACAACAACCTTACTATTTCCCATTGGGATTGTTACCATGGGAACTGCTGTATCTAGTGTTGGTTAATGGTAACCAGAGAGTCCCTTCTGTTCACTCACTGGTTTCTTAAATAGGCCCTATTCTGCTTTTGCCTGAAACGCCACCTGAACATCAGGAGGAGAGGACTCTTTAAAGTAGAGACACTACATACTGATATACATCTGAGCATCAGCAGGAGAGGACTCTTTAAAGTAGAGACACTACATACTGATATACACCTGAACATCAGGAGGAGAGGACTCTTTAAAGTAGAGACACTACATACTGATATACACCTGAGCATCAGCAGGAGAGGACTCTTTAAAGTAGAGACACTACATACTGATATACACCTGAGCATCAGCAGGAGAGGACTCTTTAAAGTAGAGACACTACACACTGATATACACCTGAACATCAGCAGGAGAGGACTCTTAAAAGTAGACACACTACATACTGATATACACCTGAATCAGCAGGAGAGGACTCTTTAAAGTAGAACACTACATACTGATATACACCTGGACATCAGCAGGAGAGGACTCTTTAAAGTAGAGACACTACATACTGATATACACCTGAACATCAGCAGGAGAGGACTCTTTAAAGTAGAGAACAATACTGATATACACACCTGAACATCAGCAGGAGAGAACTCTCTAAAGAAGAGACACTACACACTGATATACACCTGAACATCAGCAGGTGAGGACTCTTTAAAGTAGACACTACACACTGATATACACCTGAACATCAGCAGGAGAGGACTCTTTAAAGTAGAGACACTACATACTGATATACACCTGAACATCAGCAGGTGAGGACTCTTTAAAGTAGAAACACATACTGATATACACCTGGACATCAGCAGGAGAGGACTCTTTAAAGTAGAGACACTACATACTGATATACACCTGAACATCAGCAGGAGGAGGACTCTTTAAGTAGAGACACTACATACTGATATACACCTGAACAATCAGCAGGAGAGAACTCTTTAAAAGTAGAGACACTACATACTGATATACACCTGAACATCAGCAGGAGAGGACTCTTTAAAGTAGACACACTACACACTGATATACACCTGAACATCAGCAGGAGAGGACTCTTTAAAGTAGAGACACAACACACTGATATACAAACCTGAACATCAGGCAGGAGAGGGACTCTTTAAAGTAGAGACACTACATACTGATATACACCTGAGCATCAGCAGGAGAGGACTCTTTAAAGTAGAGACACTACATACTGATATACACCTGAACATCAGCAGGAGAGGACTCTTTAAAGTAGAGACACTACATACTGATATACACCTGAGCATCACAGGAGAGGAACTCTTTAAAGTAGAGACAACTACATACTGATATACACCTGACATCAGCAGGAGGACTCTTTAAAGTAGAGACACCTACATACTGATATACACCTGAAACATCAGCAGGAGAGGACTCTTTAAAGTAGAGACACTACATACTGATATACACCTGACATCAGCAGGAGAGAACTCTTTAAAGTAGAGACCACTACATACTGATATACACCTGAACATCAGCAGGAGAGGACTCTTTAAAGTAGAGACACTACACACTGATATACACCTGAACATCAGCAGGAGAGGACTCTTTCAAAGTAGAAGACACTATACTGATATACACCTGACATCAGCAGGAGAGGAACTCTTTAAAGTAAGAACACTACATACTGATATACACCTGGACATCAGCAGGAGAGGACTCTTTAAAGTAGAGACACTACATACTGATATACACCTAGAACATCAGCAGGAGAGGACTCTTTAAAGTAGAGACACTACATACTGATATACACCTGAACATCAGCAGAGAGAACTCTTTAAAGTAGAGACACTACATACTGATATACCCTGAACATCAGCAGGAGAGGACTCTTTAAAAGTAGACACACTACAACTGATATACACCTGAACATCAGCAGGAGGGACTCTTTAAAGTAGAGACACTACATACTGATATACACCTGAACATCAGCAGGAGAGGACTCTTTAAAATAGAGACACTACCTGATATACACCTGAACATCAGCAGGAGAGGACTCTTTAAAGTAGATACTACTGATATACACCTGAACATCAGCAGGAGAGGACTCTTTAAAGTAGAGACACTACATACTGATATCAACCTGAACATCAGCAGGAGAGGACTCTTTAAAGTAGAGACACTACATACTGATATACACCTGAACATCAGCAGGAGAGGACTCTTTAAAGTAGAGACACTACATACTGATATACACCTGAACATCAGGAGGAGAGGACTCTTTAAAGTAGAACACTACATACTGATATACACCTGAACATCAGCAGGAGAGGACTCTTTAAAGTAGAGACACTACATACTGATATACACCTGAACATCAGCAGGAGAGGACTCTTTAAAGTAGAGACACTGCATACTGATATACACCTGAACATCAGCAGGCGAGGACTCTTTAAAGTAGAAACACTACATACTGATATACACCTGAACATCAGCAGGAGAGGACTCTTTAAAGTAGAGACACTACATACTGATATACACCTGAACATCAGCAGGAGAGGACTCTTTAAAGTAGAAACACTACATACTGATATACACCTGAACATCAGCAGGAGAGGACTCTTTAAAGTAGAGACACTACATACTGATATACACCTGAACATCAGCAGGAGAGGACTCTTTAAAGTAGAGACACTACATACTGATATCACCTGAACATCAGCAGGAGAGGACTCTTTAAAGTAGAGACACTACATACTGATATACACCTGAACATCAGCAGGAGAGGACTCTTTAAAGTAGACACACTACATACTGATATACACCTGAACATCAGCAGGAGAGGACTCTTTAAAGTAGAGAACACTACATACTGATATACACCTGAACATCAGCAGGAGAGGACTCGACCTTTAAGTAGAGAACCTAACATACTGATATACATCTGAACATCAGCAGGAGAGGACTCTTTAAAGTAGAGACACTACATACTGATATACCACCTGAACATCAGCAGGAGAGGAAACTCTTTAAAGTAGAGGACACTACATATGATATACACCTGAACATCAGCAGGAGAGTGACTCTTTAAAGTAGACACACTACATACTGATATACACCTGAACATCAAGCAGGAGAGGACTCTTTTAAAAGTAGAGACACTACATACTGATATACACCCTGAACATCAGCAGGAGAGGACTCTTTAAAGTAGAGGACACTCCATACTGATATACACCTGAGCATAAGCAGATGGAGGACTCTGTAAAGTAGGAGAGGACTCCTTTAAAGTAGAGACACTACATACTGATATACACCTGAAACATCAGCAGGAGAGGACTCTTTAAAGTAGAGACACTACATACTGATATACACCTGAACATCAGCAGGAGAGGACTCTTTAAAGTAGAGACACTACATACTGATATACACCTGAACATCAGCAGGAGAGGACTCTTTAAAGTAGAGACACTACATACTGATATACACCTGAACATCAGCAGGAGAGGACTCTTTAAAGTAGAGACACTACATACTGATATACAACCTGAACATCAGCAGGAGAGGACTCTTTAAAGTAGAGACACTACATACTGATATACACCTGAGCATCAGCAGGAGAGGACTCTTTAAAGTAGAGACACTACTACTGATATACACCTGACATCAGCAGGAGAGGACTCTTTAAAGTAGAGACACTACATACTGATATACACCTGAACATCAGCAGGAGAGGACTCTTTAAAGTAGAGACCCTACATACTGATATACACTGAACATCAGCAGGAGAGGACTCTTTAAAGTAGAGACACTACATACTGATATACACCTGAACATCAGCAGGAGAGGACTCTTTAAGTAGAGACACTACATACTGATATACACCTGAACATCAGCAGGAGAGGGCTCTTTTAAAGTAGAGACACTACATACTGATATCCACCTGAACATCAGCAGGAGAGGACTCTTTAAAGTAGAGACACTACATACTGATATACACCTGAACATCAGCAGGAGAGGACTCTTTAAAGTAGAGACACTACACTACTGATATACACCTGAACATCAGCAGGAGAGGACTCTTTAAAGTAGAGACACTACATACTGATATACACCTGAACATCAGCAGGAGAGGACTCTTTAAAGTAGAGAACACTACATACTGATATACACCTGAACATCAGCAGGAGAGGACTCTTTAAAGTAGAGACACTACATACTGATATACACCTGAACATCAGCAGGAGAGGACTCTTTAAAGTAGAGACACTACATACTGATATACACCTGAACATCAGCAGGAGAGGACTCTTTAAAGTAGAGACACTACATACTGATATACACCTGAACATCAGCAGGAGAGGACTCTTTAAAGTAAGAAGACACTACATACTGATATACACCTGAACATCAGCAGGAGAGGACTCTTTAAAGTAGAGACACTACATACTGATATACACCTGACATCAGCAGGAGAGGACTCTTTAAAGTAGAAGACCACTACATACTGATATACACCTGAACATCAGCAGGAGAGGACTCTTTTAAAGTAGAGACACTACATACTGATATACACCTGAACATCAGCAGGAGAGGACTCTTTAAAGTAGAGACACTACATACCTGATATACACCTGAACATCAGCAGGAGAGGACTCTTTAAAGTAGAGACACTACATACTGATATACACCTGAACATCAGCAGGAGAGGACTCTTTAAAGTAGAGACACTACATACTGAGATACATCGAACATCAGCAGGAGGACTCTTAAAATATGAGACACTACATACTGATAGACACCTGAACATCAGCAGGAGAGGACTCTTTAAAGTAGAGACACTACATACTGATATACACCTGAACATCAGCAGAGGACTCTTTAAAGTAGAGACACACATACTGATATACACCTGACATCAGCAGGAGAGGACTCTTTAAGTAGAGACACTACATACTGATATACACCTGAACATCAGCAGGAGAGCTCTTTTAAAGTAGAGACACTACATACTGATATACACCTGAACATCAGCAGGAAGGACTCTTTAAAGTAGAGCACTACATACTGATATACACCTGAACATCAGCAGGAGAGGACTCTTTAAAGTAGAGACACTACATACTGATATACAATGAACATCAGCAGGAAGGACTCTTTAAAGAAGAGACACTACCACTGATATACACCTGAACATCAGCAGAGAGGACTCTTTAAAGTAGAGACACTACATACTGATATACACCTGAACATCAGCAGGAGAGGACTCTTTAAAGTAGAGGACACTACATCTGATATACACCTGAACATCAGCAGGAGAGGACTCTTTAAAGTAGAGACACTACATACTGATATACACCTGAACATCAGCAGGAGAGGACTCTTTAAAGTAGAGACACTACATACTGATATACACCTGAACATCAGCAGGAGAGGACTCTTTAAAGTAGAGACACTACATACTGATATACACCTGAACATCAGCAGGAGAGGACTCTTTAAAGTAGAGACACTACATACTGATATACACCTGAACATCAGCAGTCCCGCCTTGATGAGTCAAGGATTGGGCTCGCTAACTCAGCCCCGGGGTTTGCCGAGGTCAAGCTTGTGACATTAAGGCGTGCTGCTGCAACGGCAGGTGCAGGGTCGCCAGCAGCTGCATCGGCTGCAGTGCTTTCATCGCTATTTCGTTTGAATAAATCCTTAGACCTTGTAAGCCGATTTCTGATGTCCATTTTGTAATTCAAACAGAAATGGGAGTCTACAGAATGCCCAATAAACAATAAACAAATCCAGAATAGGCGGCAGAGTGTGACGCTGTGATTGGTCTAAATGGGGACGAATCACAAATCACAACAGACACATGCATTTATTTGACGTAGCCTGTGATTTTTTTTTTTAGTTCTGACATCACATACATCGTAGCATAAAAGTTCACAGTTTATTTATAATTAAAAAAATAAAATATATATATATTTTTTTTATAAATAATAAAAAACGTGTTTATTGGGGGAGGGCAGGAATGTCAAATGGGAGGGCCTGGCCCTCCCTGGCCCTCCCACGGCGCCGGGCATGCATGCATTACTGATTCGTCGATACGTCACGTTCACAGTGAAAAGTCCCCAAACTCGCGCCGAGTAAATTGCAGACAGACAGCAGAACTTCTAGGATTAATTGTATATTTCGGATGGATATATTTGTTCTTAAACGCCCTCGCATTGAGGTACAAGTCGAACAGGTGCCAGAGTCACACGACCCACCTGAAGAGTGAGTAGTGAGTTTTGAATATATTTTGTAATAGTCATTTGAAAAAGTGTTTTGTATGACAATAGAGACACAGGCCACCTGTTGTGTGCTGTGTCTTTCTCTCTCTGTTTACCTGTGTCTCTGTCTCTCTCTCTCTCTGTCTCTCTCTCTCCGTGTCAATTCTATATGCCAACTTTTCTTGTTTCTGCCGCTGCGTAGCATGTTGTAAAACGTGGAATTAGCAGAATAGGTTATTGTATTGTTTAGCTCACACCTGTTGCTCTCGATGTAATTTAGCTGATAAAAGGAGACTAATAAAAGCTAATAAAAGCCTCACGCTTGGCGTTTCACTGTCAATGGGGGCGATATAGCGTGTATGTAATTACTGTAAGAGAATATTTTAATCTGATCTGTTTATAGAGTTTCTTATAGTTTCTTAGAATCTGTGATACTGCTAACATGTGTTTGTAAGTATCAGTCAAAGACTCCTCTGTAGGTTGAGGTCACAGGTCAAACGCTTCTCCTATATCCGTGGGGGAAGGGTTTAAGGCCTGTCTGCATTTGCTTGAGACAAGTAGATTATTGTCTCACATCTGCTATTGATTAGGTAAACGCGGGCTTCTGTGAGCCCGCCTCTCCTCGTGTAGCTGCGTTCTGTGGGGCTTTTTGGCAGAGATGATTCTGGTGGACCACAGGACGGTGGGAAACTAAGTGATCTCCCGGCCGTATGTGTATGTACTGTGTTCAATAAACTCTCAGTGCTTTGGCTAACGACGTTCCAGACTCCTTCATTCTACCTCAACATTGCAACAACAGAAGTTTATCTTCACAATTACATTACAAATACTGACTTGAGCCCCACCACTGTATGGGTTAGCCCTACCATAGATTACCCAACAAAAATACTCTGGCGCCGCCACTGGCTGTTGGAGGTGGACAGATCTGTCTGTATTTTTATTTCTGGAGCCAACTGCCTTTCTGTTTTTGTCCTAGTGGACGGCTAATTGCATTTATCTGAAATACAAACTGAGCTCAGAGGAGACACTTCAGGGGAATTGGAGGTTATACTTCTGTTTGTTGTTTGAAGTGCGTAATTCATTCACACGGTAATACAGTATGGAGTCCAAAACGTGTGGGAATTAACCAGATTTATGTGAGAAATATTGCTTAAAAGGGTATTCTGACACAAGTTGGACCAGACTTCCCAAAGATAATGAAGTGACTGTTATTATGTATATATTGATTGTTGTGCTTTTATGTTTGTCTTAATGTCTGCATGTGTATAAATGTGTCTGTTGATTGTGTATATATAGGCTATAAATGTTTTTATACAGATTTGTACAGATTTTGACTTTAACTATTAAAATGATCCCGCCCTGACCTAAATGTCACCAGAGCATCTTAACGTTGAACCAGCCTGTGGAGACAGAACACATCAGGTTTCTTGGACTGAACAGCTCTGACTGACCTGTTTAGGTTCAGCTAGCCTTGCTCCTATTTCAATAATGTCCAGAGGAGAAAAGACCCGCCTTTATTATTGTCCCGGCCGAGCGGTCAGCGCTGACTGACAGATGTTTTGGTGGAAAGGGCCGAGTTTCAATTTAGCTTTTCCCTCTGGGGGAAAGAGGCAGCGAACCTGCCAACACCACTTCCATCACTGCACGTCCTCAAAAGACAAGATAAACTCTCCTCCTTCTCTCTGGTTTACTCTGTTAAAAAAAACTACAGCGTCTAAATAGCTGCAGGTGTTTTTAAAAAGGACGTAATATGCTGTTCAGGTTGATATTAGTATGTAGTGTCTCTACTTTAAAGAGTCCTCTCCTGCTGATGTCCAGGTGTATATCAGCAGTGTTGTGCTAGTTACTGAAAACCAGTAACTAGTTACTTCATTTCAAAAGTAACTCAGTTACTTTACTGATTACCAAAAAGTAATGCGTTACTGTGAAAAGTAACGTTTCGTTACTTAAAAAAAGGGGTTCCCATTTATTATTCTCCAATGCAATAACAGTACTGAAATGAAGGCTATAAGGATAGCCTTCATTTCCATTCCCATATGCCGTGTGCCGCCCGGACATGCTATCATGCTAACTAGCTCCCTGAACGCGGGTGACTCCACTGTAGCAATAGCCTGCATGTGTTCTACAACATACCGTGCAATGGCTTTATCCACTTTTCCCTGGCCAGCAGTACCTTGGTTAAAATCCAGCCGCTGTTGCTTAGGTGGAGGTGGAGTGGCGTCGGCTGAGTCTCTGTGGTCTTAGCTACTAGCTTCGTCCCAGCATGTTGTTTTTGCAGATGTTTTAAGAGATTTGAATGACTGGTTTGGGCAGTAGATAGGATCTTTGACCCGCCAAGACACAACTTACATTTAACTAAAACGTTCTTTTCTTTGTGCTCGACAAAAGTGAAATAGTGAGAATATCTCCAGGTGGAGAAACTAGACTTGAGCTCCGCCGCCGCCATGATAGTCTTGTTAGTAAACAACACAAACACGCCCACAGCCCGTCTCCGCATGTGACACAGGAAGTATCTAAGTACATTTACTCACTCATCTCTGTTCGCCTGGCTGTTGACTATATAAAAAAACTAACGGAGTAACGCACCAGATAGTAACGGTAACTGAGTTACTGAATTGAAAAAGTAATGCGTTAGAGTACTAGTTACTGCCAAAAATAACGGTAAAATTACAGTAACGCGTTACTGTAACGCCGTTACTGTGTATATTGTGACGTCTCTACTTTAAAGAGTCCTCTCCTGCTGCTCAACAGCACTTTGGAGCATATGTGAGTTTTGTAATGATTGGACAAACAATCACTCAACACAATGTATTGTCTCATCCGTGTTATTGCATTTATACTCAAAGAGAACCAGAGAGATGATGCCTTCAGTGTCTGACTATAAAAACATGTCATCCCTGCACCGCTTTATAGAAGAAGACTTATTGAGGTGTCTTTTCATTGACTTAACTTCACAGGAGGGCAATGGAGCACAGATTGAATCAGGATGTAGAGGGAAGAGCTTAATGAACATGTTTTGTTTCATCTCGTTTCCCTGCATCACTCTCAGTTGGTGTTGTTTTGGTCGGTGGTACCACCTGCAGAACGGATTCAAAAGACCTGCTGGACACTGCTGTGTTTTGATTTACTGTGTGTGTGTGTGTGTGTGTGTGTGTGTGTGTGTGTGTGTGTGTGTGTGTGTGTGTGTGTGTGTGTGTGTGTGTGTGTGTGTGTGTGTGTGTGTGTGTGTGTGTGTGTGTCCAGGACTGAGCAGATGGCGACTCCTACTGCTGCGGAGGAATGCCATCTCATTACAGAGCTGCCAGTTTAATCTGTTCCCCGTAAAAGAATATATTCTTTAATAAAATAAGAGAAATAAGGCGGGGGAACAGGTGGTGGTGACGAGATAACGAGATGTGGTAACAACGTCCAAACTGAGTGGAGATTTATTTGACCTCACATTAAAACACTAATGATCCTTTAGAGGTAGAACAGATAAAGAAAATGGCAGATTCAAAATCAAAAGTCCAACAAATGCCACTTGTATTTGTATTTCTGTCCTGATGATCGAACAGTACGCTGATGACACGATGGTTTATGCACAAATCAACACATTTACAACAATGCAATTAAATTCATGACTTGAAAGAATGTATGTAATGTCTTCAATCAGGAGAAATGGATTAAGTTAGAACAGATAAATTATCAAAATATCTTTGTGGTGGGAGAAATCTGAGCCGCTCAATAAGGAAGTGAATCGAAGGTTTCTTTATAATTGTTACTGTGTCTTAGCCATGTTATTAAAGACTTACTTAATTACGCTATTGAGAAACTGACCTTTGCGATCGTCATCTAATTCATTCATTCATTCTAAGTCATTCATCAAGTGAAAATGCAAAAAATAAAGCCTTTCAATTGTGAAGAATTGATGTGTAAATTGGACCTCTTCGTCTTCACAATTGGGTTTTTCCACACGGTACTATTCTCATTGACGTTTTGACAAAGGTCACATGTCATAGCCATTTCTACTGATCATAACTCCATTGTTGAGGTCTACTAGAATAGATTTACATTGTTCGATGTTCCAAACTCTCATTGGTTTCTCATACAGCATCTCTGTATAGTA
>NW_022991694.1:50000-62500 GCF_902827175.1 Gymnodraco acuticeps
TTCTGAATACAAATATTAAGTTATAAAAATAAAGCCACCGAAAAGCAGGAACAAGTGAATCCACGTTTCTCTGATTTCCTCATTGTTCAGGTTCGATTAAAGGAAGGTTGTTTCTATGAGATTTCCATAGAAACAACCTTCAGGAATTGAAAGAACCCGACCTGGAGGTTTCCATTGCTTCTTCTTTATTTACACTGAAGCAGTGCTTGCATGTATCTGTGTGAGTGAATGTAGGCAGAGGACAGCGACAGTACTTAGCCGTTTCTAAAGGAAAACACTTGACTCCTCGTGACTTAGCTGCACAGAGCAACGGAATGAAGTAGTTGCAGAGAAAAACACAGTTGCGTAATGACAAGACTATTAGAAAATATAACTGTTGTGCCCATTTGTTTGTTTTTGTTGTTGCTATGGGAAACAGGGTATTAAGGTGACCCTCAACGGCACAGGTATATTGATTGAGGCTGTGTGAGCAAACAGTCATTTTGAGCGTGTAAGCTAATATCAGCATTTCTGATAAATACAGCTTCAAAGCGCTTTTGCAGTGTTGATGAGTTTGTGTTAGCAAGAGGTTGACGCATTTCATTTAACATTTACATTTAGGGTGGTCAATGAATCTCCTTATCTACATAACAAAAATAATACAACATTTTGAGAAAGTCTGAACATAAAATCCAGATATTCTCTATTTCTGACATTTAACGTCAGAAGTCTTTGTTTCAGCATAACGCCACACTTTTGGAACTTACAGTGTGTGTGTGTGTGTGTGTGTGTGTGTGTGTGTGTGTGTGTGTGTGTGTGTGTGTGTGTGTGTGTGTGTGTGTGTGTGTGTGTGTGTGTGTGTGTGATGAATTATAGATGCGTGCGTCTGGCTCTTGATTTATGTCTGCCAGTGGAGTTGACTTCTTTGATCGCAGGAACGCCGGCATTGCAAACGCAGAAACACACACACACACACACACACACACACACACACACACACACACACACACACACACACACACACACACACACACACACACACACACACACACACACACACACTGAGTGTTTGACTTAAAGACCCTTATCAAAGGCTCCACTGTGCCATCTGGCAGCTCATCAAATATTAACGTGTGTCTGCAGTCTCACATACAAATAAACCGCCGACATGTATCAGAAACTTCGGAGAAACCTCTGAGACGTTTTTGAGGAAAGACAGAAACAAAAAAGACCATTTGCAGAAGCTCACGACTCGTTATGAGAGGCTTTTAGTTTGAAAATCTCAATGTGATAAAGTCGAACCATTTGATTGATTTTTTTATAAAGAAGTTTACACATAATTTTTTAGAAGATTCCTTTATATTTTTAAATACAAATATTTGTATCACTTTCAGATTGAGCTATAATGCCTTTGGATAGTTTTAATTTAAACATATTTACAATAAGCACATCTTTATAATATCAGCACCTCCAAATCTGAGGCCATGGTTCTCAGCAGGAAACCGATGGACTGTCCACTTCAAGTAGGGAATGAGTCCTTACCCCAAGTGAAGGAGTTCAAGTATCTCGGGGTCTTGTTCTCGAGTGAGGGAACAATGGAGCGTGAGATGGGCCGGAGAATCGGAGCAGCGGGAGCGGTACTGCAGTCGCTTTACCGCACCGTTGTGACGAAAAGGGAGCTGAGCCAGAAGGCAAAGCTCTCTGTCTACCGGGCCATTTTCGTTCCTACCCTCACCTATGGTCATGAAGGATGGGTCATGACCGAAAGAACGAGATCGCGGATACAAGCGGCCGAGATGGGTTTTCTCCGCAGGGTGGCTGGTGTCTCCTTTAGGGATAAGGTGAGAAGTTCGGTCATCAGGGAGGGACTCGGAGTTGAGCCGCTCCTCCTTCGCGTCGAAAGGAGCCAGTTGAGGTGGTTCGGGCACCTAGTTAGGATGCCACCTGGGCGCCTCCCTAGGGAGGTGTTCCAGGCACGTCCAGCTGGGAAGAGACCAAGGGGTAGACCTAGGACCAGGTGGAGGGATTATATCTCTTCGCTGGCCTGGGAGCGCCTTGGGATCCCCCAGTCAGAGCTGGTTGATGTCGCCAGGGAAAAGAAAGTTTGGGGCTCTCTGCTGGAACTGATACCCCCGCGACCCGACCACGTATAAGCGGGAGAAGATGGATGGATGGATGGACATCTTTATAATACCAAAAAAGGGTCTGAAATCTTCTTTCTGCCAATCAAGGCTTTGCTCATTGTTTGCATCTCTTCATGCGATTGGAGAGAGAGAGACACACAAGCTCAGAGCTCCGGATGATTGGCGTTTATTTAGAACATTTAGAACAAAATATGAATGCAAAACTGTAAAAATCAGCTTTTGCAAATATGTTAAATGCAAACTCTTATTAGTCGCTGTATTTGCTGATTTTTATAAAGAAGATTTTTCTTAATTAGCAATTCCATGTTCCTCTGCATCTCATTTATTTTAGAGCGAAATCTCAACAAGAGAAAATGGAATGGTACAAATGGAAATCAGATTATTCAAATATCAGGATAAGTGCGTATTTAGAAATGATGTTTTTCCTATAATTACAACTCCTGTGTAATTATAGGAAAACTCTTAGAAAATGAGCTTAAAGCCGGTAATTAAAGTATATTGTGAATCGTCTTTCTTCTAATTAGGGCTAAGCGTCTCAACGTTGTGACACATTTTCTCTCATGGACGTCATAATTGGAAGAAGTCATCTCTAATTTGCATTTCTTCTCAAATCAATAGTCTTTAGTGATGAATAATTCACAGCTAATTTTCATTTTTCCACTCAATTTCTCTTTACTTACCATCAGCAGCAACCGGACTGTAAGCTGCACGTTGTATTTCTTCCAAAAGGAAACACGACATTCAAATCGAACCTCTACTGTGACGTTATTATGATTGCCAGGCCTTTTCTCCAATTAAGTTTTCTTCTAAAAGCATTTCTGTCTTGAGTGATGTATAATAAGCAGCTAAATGCAACTCTATTTTCTAATCGTGATGTTCAGGTGTATATCAGTATGTAGTGTCTCTACTTTAAAGAGTCCTCTCCTGCTGATGTTCAGGTGTATATCAGTATGTAGTGTCTCTACTTTAAAGAGTCCTCTCCTGCTGATGTTCAGGTGTATATCAGTATGTAGTGTCTCTACTTTAAAGAGTCCTCTCCTGCTGATGTTCAGGTGTATATCAGTATGTAGTGTCTCTACTTTAAAGAGTCCTCTCCTGCTGATGTTCAGGTGTATATCAGTATGTAGTGTCTCTACTTTAAAGAGTCCTCTCCTGCTGATGTTCAGGTGTATATCAGTATGTAGTGTCTCTACTTTAAAGAGTCCTCTCCTGCTGATGTTCAGGTGTATATCAGTATGTAGTGTCTCTACTTTAAAGAGTCCTCTCCTGCTGATGTTCAGGTGTATATCAGTATGTAGTGTCTCTACTTTAAAGAGTCCTCTCCTGTTGATGTTCAGGTGTATATCAGTATGTAGTGTCTCTACTTTAAAGAGTCCTCTCCTGTTGATGTTCAGGTGTATATCAGTATGTAGTGTCTCTACTTTAAAGAGTCCTCTCCTGCTGATGTTCAGGTGTATATCAGTATGTAGTGTCTCTACTTTAAAGAGTCCTCTCCTGCTGGTGTTCAGGTGTATATCAGTATGTAGTGTCTCTACTTTAAAGAGTCCTCTCCTGCTGATGTTCAGGTGTATATCAGTATGTAGTGTCTCTACTTTAAAGAGTCCTCTCCTGCTGATGTTCAGGTGTATATCAGTATGTAGAGTTTCTACTTTAAAGAGTCCTCTCCTGCTGATGTTCAGGTGTATATCAGTATGTAGTGTCTCTACTTTAAAGAGTCCTCTCCTGCTGATGTTCAGGTGTATATCAGTATGTAGTGTCTCTACTTTAAAGAGTCCTCTCCTGCTGATGTTCAGGTGTATATCAGTATGTAGTGTCTCTACTTTAAAGAGTCCTCTCCTGCTGATGTTCAGGTGTATATCAGTATGTAGTGTCTCTACTTTAAAGAGTCCTCTCCTGCTGATGTTCAGGTGTATATCAGTATGTAGTGTCTCTACTTTAAAGAGTCCTCACCTGCTGGTGTTCAGGTGTATATCAGTATGTAGTGTCTCTACTTTAAAGAGTTCTCTCCTGCTGATGTTCAGGTGTATATCAGTATGTAGTGTCTCTACTTTAAAGAGTCCTCTCCTGCTGGTGTTCAGGTGTATATCAGTATGTAGTGTCTCTACTTTAAAGAGTTCTCTCCTGCTGATGTTCAGGTGTATATCAGTATGTAGTGTCTCTACTTTAAAGAGTCCTCACCTGCTGATGTTCAGGTGTATATCAGTATGTAGTGTCTCTACTTTAAAGAGTCCTCTCCTGCTGATGTTCAGGTGTATATCAGTATGTAGTGTCTCTACTTTAAAGAGTCCTCTCCTGCTGATGTTCAGGTGTATATCAGTATGTAGTGTCTCTACTTTAAAGAGTCCTCTCCTGCTGATGTTCAGGTGTATATCAGTATGTAGTGTCTCTACTTTAAAGAGTCCTCTCCTGCTGATGTTCAGGTGTATATCAGTATGTAGTGTCTCTACTTTAAAGAGTTCTCTCCTGCTGATGTTCAGGTGTATATCAGTATGTATGTTAAAATTCTTCTTCTCGCATACAAAGCCCTTAATGGGCAGGCTAAATGCAATGTAATGTAATGTAGTGGTTATCATGTCTGCTTTACACGCAGAAGGTCCTGGGTTCAATCCCCAGTGGAACCTGACGTCTGTCTTGTTGTTCCCTGGGTCTTATTTCAGGTAAAATGAATCAAGATTGCGCCTTAAAAAAATGGAAAACCATGTTCATAACCTTACCCTGACCTTGCATCAATGTAACCCACAAACTCTTACAATTGTTAGTAAAAAATAAACTTCGGTGAGATCCAGATACATGTACATTAACTTAAAAAGTCTACATGACAGAGGTTCCATAGTGTAGTGGTTATCACGTCTGCTTTACACGCAGAAGGTCCTGGGTTCAATCCCCAGTGGAACCAGAGCTTTATCCCCACATGACCTCACTGGTACTATTTGTATAGTTTTTCATAAATATTCTACCATGTCTTGAATATTTGATTAGCAACTTAAATGTCACAGAGGTTCCATGGTGTAGTAGTCATCACGTCTGCTTTACACGCAGAAGGTCCTGGGTTCAATCCCCAGTGGAACCAAAGCTTTATTGTATCGGCTGCCATCACTAGTAGTATTTTATGCTAGTCATTTATATTCTATCATGTGTTAAAGATTTGATTAGGTAATGTATTATTACAGAGGTTCCATAGTGTAGTGGTTATCACGTCTGCTTTACACGCAGAAGGTCCTGGGTTCAATCCCCAGTGGAACCTGACGTCTGTCTTATAGCATCCGGTCAATCGTCAAGTCAATAAGTGTGGGTTTGTTCCAGGAACCAGTGGAAATCACAAGTCTTTCCTAATTAATCATTACCAACTGTAAATAAAGAAAATGTCAAAATAAACATTGACTAGATTGAAAACAATGCTTGAACTAAATAACAATGAAACCTAACATCAGTCTCTGTACATCCACTGTGACTTATGTGACCAACACACCAACATATTTGAGAGAATGACATGAATGATGCAATTAATGTAGTAGTCATCATGTCATGCTTCACACACAGAAGGTTCTGGGTTCAATCCCCAGAAGTACTGCATGTCTAAAATTTCTTTTGAGACTGTGAATGCGGCTTTTTAACTCCTGAACTATATTCAGAACCATGTTTATATTGCAATTAGTTGAATTATATTCTCACAGGGGTTCCATAGTGTAGTAGTCATCACGTCTGCTTTACACGCAGAAGGTCCTGGGTTCAATCCCCAGTGGAACCAAAGCTTTATTGTATTGGCTGCCATCACTAGTAGTATTTTATGCTAGTCATTTATATTCTGGGGAAAACCTGGTCTGATTAAGAGAGACGGCATTCATCCTACTTTGGAAGGTGCAAATCTCATTCCGGCAAACATTTCAGGGCTTTGTGGACTTAATCCATGACAAACTGGAGTTGAGACCAGGAGGCGGAGTCGCAGTCTTACACGCTTCTCTGCGCTCTCTCCTAGGCAGTCATCCATAGGAATCCCGAACCCAATAAAATACCCAATATTAGCGGTGTGTGTGTCTGCCCAAGGACAATTTAAGGTAAAACCTAATAGAGGTGTCATACATAATAACCTAATAAAAGTAAATGTAACAACTACTACAGTGCAACAAAACAGGAAGATTAAATGTGGTCTCTTAAACATAAGATCTCTAGCATCTAAAGCAATATTGGTAAATGATTTAATATCAGATTATAATATTGATATATGCTGTCTCACTGAAACTTGGTTGAAACATGAAGAATATGTCAGCATAAATGAGGCCACTCCACCCAGCCATATCAATACTCATATTGCCCGAGGCACGGGCCGAGGAGGTGGAGTTGCAGCAATCTTTGACTCAAGTTTACTTATCAATACTAAACCAAAATTAAATTATACCTCCTTTGAAAGTCTCGTTTTTAGTCTTACGCATCCGACCTGGAAAACTTTGCAGCCAATCTTATTTGTTACAGTGTACCGTGCACCAGGTCCTTATTCAGAATTATTATCTGAATTCTCTGAGTTTTTATCAACTTTGGTTCTTAAAACAGATAAAGTAATTATCGTAGGTGACTTTAATATTCATGTTGACGATGATAAAAATAGCCTTACTCTTGCATTTAACTCTATATTAGATTCTGTTGGTTTTTGTCAGAGTGTAAATAAACCAACCCACTGCTATAATCACACTCTCGACCTTGTTCTGACTTATGGTATTGAAATTGAGCAACTATTAGTCGAACCGCATAATCCTGCTTTATCCGACCATTTCTTAGTAACTTTTGAAGTACTGTTACGAGACTACAAAGCATTAGTCAAAAGCTCCTGCAGCAGAAACCTATCTGTTAGTGCTATAGCCAAATTTAAGGAAGAGATTCCACCAATACTTAACTCGATAGCATGTCTGCATGTAAGGGAGGAAACTTATACAAAATGTACACCACCCCAAATTGATCATGTTGTTGATAGTGCTACAGATGCGCTGAGAATAAAATTAGACTCTGTTGCTCCTTTGAAAAAGAAGAAAATAAAACAACATAGATTAGCTCCATGGCATAATGCCGAAACCCGCAAAATAAAGCAAAAGTCGAGACAACTTGAAAGGATATGGCGTTCCACTAAACTTGAAGAATCTCGTTTAATTTGGCATATTACTCTCAATGAATATAAGAAAGCACTGCGTAAAGCGAGAGCAGCCTACTACTCTTCATTAATAGATGAGAATAAGAATAATGCAAGATTTCTTTTCAGCACTGTAGCCAGGCTGACAGAGAGCCATAGCTCGATTGAGCCTTCTATTCCCATAGCACTCAGTAGTAATGATTTTATGTGCTTTTTTAATGATAAAATTGTTACTCTTAGAAACAAAATTAATGACCTCTTGCCTTTGACCAGTATAGTGTTATCAACAGCTCCCGTAAACGTAAGTTCTAATATTACACTAGATAGTAAACTAGAATGCTTTTCAGCCATAAACCTTGAACAATTAAATTCAATGATTCTCTCTTCTAAACCATCAACGTGTATGTTAGACCCAATTCCAACTAAGCTGTTGAAGGAATTTTTTCCATTAATTAGCACTTATTTATTAAATATTATGAATATGTCTTTATTATCAGGCTATGTTCCACAATCATTCAAAGTGGCAGTGATAAAACCGCTTCTTAAAAAGCACAACCTCGATCCAGAGGTTTTAGCCAACTATAGACCTATTTCTAATCTTCCGTTCCTCTCAAAAATTCTTGAGAAAGCGGTCGCAAAACAGCTGTGTGATTACTTAAAAAACAATGATTTATTTGAAGATTTTCAGTCTGGCTTTAGAACACATCATAGCACAGAGACAGCTCTGGTTAAAGTCACAAATGACATTCTAATAGCCTCTGACAAGGGACTTGTCTCTATTCTTGTTTTGCTCGATCTCAGTGCTGCATTTGATACTATCGACCATGATATCTTATTGCAAAGACTAGAGCACTTAGTTGGCATACAGGGAACTGCTTTAGACTGGTTTAGGTCCTATCTATCTGAACGCTCTCAGTTTGTACGTGTCAACGATGAATCTTCCACGCAAACCAAAGTTAGCCATGGAGTGCCACAGGGCTCAGTGCTCGGACCTATTTTGTTCACATTATATATGCTTCCGTTAGGCAATATTATAAGGAATCATTCTGTACATTTTCATTGTTATGCGGATGATACTCAACTATATTTATCAATCAAGCCTGATGAAATTAATCATCTAAATAAAATTAAAGACTGCCTTAAGGACTTAAAAACGTGGATGACCTTAAACTTTTTGATGTTAAACACGACCAAAACTGAAGTTATTGTACTTGGCCCGAAGAATCTACGAAACAAATTATCTAAGGATATATTAACCATGGATGGCATTAATTTGGCCTCCAGTGAGACTGTAAGGAATCTTGGTGTTATATTTGATCAGGATTTATCCTTTAACGCCCACATAAAATCAATTTCAAGGACCGCCTACTTCCATCTACGTAACATTGCAAAAATCAGGCATATCTTGCCTCAAAACGATGCAGAGAAACTAGTCCATGCATTTGTTACTTCAAGGCTGGATTATTGTAACTCTTTATTATCAGGGTGTACCAAGAAGTCAGTCAAGTCGCTTCAGCTGATTCAAAATGCTGCAGCTCGTGTACTAACCAGAGTTAGGAAAAGGGACCACATTACTCCTGTTCTGGCTGCCTTACACTGGCTCCCTATAGAACACAGGATAGAATTTAAAATTCTTCTTCTCGCCTACAAAGCCCTTAATGGGCAGGCGCCATCTTACCTTAAATAACTCATTATACCCTACTGTCCTACTAGGGCATTGCGTTCCAAGAATGCAGGGTTGTTGGTTGTTCCTAGAGTCTCTAAAAGTACAATGGGAGCCAGAGCCTTTTCTTATCAAGCTCCACATTTGTGGAATCAGCTTCCAGTTTGTGTTCGGGCGGCAGACACCCTATCCGTTTTTAAGAGTGCGCTTAAGACCTTCCTTTTTGATAAAGCTTATAGTTAGGGCTGATTAGATTCAGCCCCTAGTTTTGCTGATATAGGCTTAGTTTGTCGGGGGACATCTTACTTCTTCCTTCTCTCTGTCTATACCTGTGTACTCTCATGTTCCGATTAACCCAGCTTCCCCAAATGTCTTTCTTTTTGGTGTCTGTATACGCCGGGATCCGGAGTCATGGATGATCCTGCGCTCCTCTGTCCTGGATCTTGAGTTGTGGCTGTGGTCCTGGATCATAGGTCCTGGATGGATATCCTCGTGGATTCATCTTCCTATTATACACACATGCATTTCCAAACATTTGGACTACCTATGTTGCAAATGTATTATCTTTTCAATTTACACACGGCATCTATTGCACGTCTGTCCGTCCTGGGAGAGGGATCCCTCCTCTGTTGCTCTCCCTGAGGTTTCTCCCATTTTTCCCTTTAAACTGTGGGTTTTCTTCAGAAGTTTTTCCTTGTACGATGTGAGGGTCTAAGGACAGAGGGTGTCGTATTGTCATACTGATATTTTGTACAAACTGTAAAGTCCACTGAGACAAATGTAACATTTGTGATATTGGGCTATATAAATAAACATTGATTGATTGATTGATTGATGTAGTGTGTCTACTTTAAAGAGTACTCTCCTGCTGATGTTCAGGTGTATATCAGTATGTACTGTCTCTACTTTAAAGAGTCCTCTCCTGCTGATGTTCATGTGTATATCTGTATGTAGTGTCTCTACTTTAAAGAGTCCTCTCCTGCTGATGTTCAGGTGTATATCAGTTTGTAGTGTCTTTACTTTAAAGAGTCCTCTCCTGCTGATGTTCAGGTGTATATCAGTATGTAGTGTCTTTACTTTAAAGAGTCCTCTCCTGCTGATGTTCAGGTGTATATCAGTATGTAGTGTCTCTACTTTAAGGAGTCCTCTCCTGCTGATGTTCAGGTGTATATCAGTTTGTAGTGTCTTTACTTTAAAGAGTCCTCTCCTGCTGATGTTCAGGTGTATATCAGTATGTAGTGTCTTTACTTTAAAGAGTCCTCTCCTGCTGATGTTCAGGTGTATATCAGTATGTAGTGTCTCTACTTTAAAGAGTCCTCTCCTGCTGATGTTCAGGTGTATATCAGTATGTAGTGTATCTACTTTAAAGAGTCCTCTCCTGTTGATGTTCAGGTGTATATCAGTATGTAGTGTCTTTACTTTAAAGAGTCCTCTCCTGCTGATGTTCAGGTGTATATCAGTATGTAGTGTCTCTACTTTAAAGAGTCCTCTCCTGCTGATGTTCAGGTGTATATCAGTATGTAGTGTCTCTACTTTAAAGAGTCCTCTCCTGCTGATGGTCAGGTGTATATCAGTATATAGTGTCTCTATTTTAAAGAGTCCTCTCCTGCTGATGTTCAGGTGTATATCAGTATTTAGTTTCTCTACTTTAAAGAGTCCTCTCCTGCTGATGTTCAGGTGTATATCAGTATGTAGTGTCTCTACTTTAAAGAGTCCTCTCCTACTGATGTTCAGGTGTATATCTGTATGTAGTGTCTCTACTTTAAAGAGTCCTCTCCTGCTGATGTTCAGGTGTATATCAGTATGTAGTGTCTTTACTTTAAAGAGTTCTCTACTGCTGATGTTCAGGTGTATATCAGTATGTTGTGTCTTTACTTTAAAGAGTCCTCTCCTGCTGATGTTCAGGTGTATATCAGTATGTAGTGTCTCTACTTTAAAGAGTCCTCTCCTGCTGATGTTCAGGTGTATATCAGTATGTAGTGTCTCTACTTTAAAGAGTCCTCTCCTGCTGATGTTCAGATGTATATCAGTATGTAGTGTCTCTACTTTAAAGAGTCCTCTCCTGCTGATGTTCAGGTGTATATCAGTATGTAGTGTCTCTACTTTAAAGAGTCCTCTCCTGCTGATGTTCAGGTGTATATCAGTATGTAGTGTCTCTACTTTAAAGAGTCCTCTCCTGCTGATGTTCAGGTGTATATCAGTATGTAGTGTCTCTACTTGAAAGAGTCCTCTCCTGCTGATGTTCAGGTGTATATCAGTATATAGTGTCTCTATTTTAAAGAGTCCTCTCCTGCTGATGTTCAGGTGTATATCTGTATATAGTGTCTCTATTTTAAAGAGTCCTCTCCTGCTGATGTTCAGGTGTATATCAGTATATAGTGTCTCTATTTTAAAGAGTTCTCTCCTGTCGATGTTCAGGTGTATATCAGTATGTAGTGTCTCTACTTTAAAGAGTCCTCTCCTGCTGATGTTCAGGTGTATATCAGTATATAGTGTCTCTATTTTAAAGAGTCCTCTCCTGCTGATGTTCAGGTGTATATCAGTATTTAGTGTCTCTACTTTAAAGAGTCCTCTCCTGCTGATGTTCAGGTGTATATCAGTATGTAGTGTCTCTACTTTAAAGAGTCCTCTCCTGCTGATGTTCAGGTGTATATCAGTATGTAGTGTCTCTACTTTAAAGAGTCCTCTCCTGCTGATGTTCAGGTGTATATCAGTGTGTAGTGTCTCTACTTTAAAGAGTCCTCTCCTGCTGATGTTCAGGTGTATATCAGTATGTAGTGTCTCTACTTTAAAGAGTCTTCTCCTGATGATGTTCAGGTGTATATCAGTATATAGTGTCTCTATTTTAAAGAGTCCTCTCCTGCTGATGTTCAGGTGTATATCAGTATATAGTGTCTCTATTTTAAAGAGTCCTCTCCTGCTGATGTTCAGGTGTATATCAGTATATAGTGTCTCTATTTTAAAGAGTTCTCTCCTGCCGATGTTCAGGTGTATATCAGTATGTAGTGTCTCTACTTTAAAGAGTCCTCTCCTGCTGATGTTCAGGTGTATATCAGTATATAGTGTCTCTATTTTAAAGAGTCCTCTCCTGCTGATGTTCAGGTGTATATCAGTATGTAGTGTCTCTACTTTAAAGAGTCCTCTCCTGCTGATGTTCAGGTGTATATCAGTATGTAGTGTCTCTACTTTAAAGAGTCCTCTCCTGCTGATGTTCAGATGTATATCAGTATGTAGTGTCTCTACTTTAAAGAGTCCTCTCCTGCTGATGTTCAGGTGTATATCAGTATGTAGTGTCTCTACTTTAAAGAGTCCTCTCCTGCTGATGTTCAGGTGTATATCAGTATGTAGTGTCTCTACTTTAAAGAGTCCTCTCCTGCTGATGTTCAGGTGTATATCAGTATGTAGTGTCTCTACTTTAAAGAGTCCTCTCCTGCTGATGTTCAGGTGTATATCAGTATATAGTGTCTCTATTTTAAAGAGTTCTCTCCTGTCGATGTTCAGGTGTATATCAGTATGTAGTGTCTCTACTTTAAAGAGTCCTCTCCTGCTGATGTTCAGGTGTATATCAGTATATAGTGTCTCTATTTTAAAGAGT